>NW_026606430.1:15000-59826 GCF_029834395.1 Sorex fumeus | reverse complement strand
AAAAAGCAAAAAAAAAAAAAGAAAAAGAAAAAATATTAGAGAAAGAAAACAATCGTGCATGAAATAAAAATGGAACGATAACGGACACGTGCAAATCAAATACGGAAACACGGGATATTATGAGGCCACGGAGACAGACGGGAAAATGAAACCACGCTCCGTGGTACGGTGCAAGGGTGAAGGCTCTTGCCTTGCGCACACGGACCCGGGTTCGATCCCTGGTCCCGCGCCTGGACAGCGACAAGCCCTTCCGTCCTCTTCCCGGTTTGTTTCTGGGGCTCAGGGAGAAGCTGCCTCCCCTTTGCACCTCGGACCCCGTTCGGTCAGCAGACCCCCCCTGGACACACCTGCAGCCCCACCCGCAGCTGACGCCAAGTCCAAAGGGCCGAGCACTTGTTCCACCTCAGGCAGGAGCCTGGCGGGGCCCAGGGGATGGGGGTGGGTGGGTGGGAGGGTGGGGGGTACGCCCGGTGGGAGGGGGCATGACTGAGTTCAGCCTGGCCGTCCCCCTCTCCCCCGGCTCACGTCCTCCATCCCCGTCCATCTCTCCGTCTCTCCGACCGTCTGTCTGTCCATCTGTCTGCCTGGCCTCAGTGGGTCACCCCACCTTCCATCCCTCCTCCCCCCGTGGGCCACCACATCCTCCTCTGTCTCCGTCTCTCTGTGTGTCCGTCTGCCCATCTGCCTGTCCATCTCTCTGTCCGCAGTGGGTCACCCACGTCTTCCTTCTCCGTCTGTCTGTCCGCCTGTCCATCTGTCTGTCCGTTTGTCTGTCCACCTGCCCACCTGCCCATCTGTCTGTCCACCTGTCCATCTGTCTGCCCACCTGCCTGTCCATTTGTCTGTCCACCTGCCCATCTGTCCACCTGCCTGTCCATCTGTCTGTCCATTTGTCTGTCCACCTGTCCATCTGTCTGTCCACCTGCCCATCTGTCTGTCCATCTGTCTGTCCACCTGTCCATCTGTCTGCCCACATGTCCACCTCCCTGTCCATCTGTCCACCTGTCCATCTGTCTGTCCACCTGTCCCTCTGCTCACCTGTCCACCTGCCCGTCTGTCTGCCCACAGTGGGTCACCACGTCCTTCCGTCCCATCTGTCCGTCTGTCTGCCTGCCTGCCTGCCTGCCGTGGGCCACCCCCATCTTCCATCCCCCTGTGGGCCACCGCATCCTCTCTCTCCGTCTGTATGTCTGTCCGTCTCTCCATGTGTCCGTCCATCCGCCCGCCTGCCTGCCGTGGGTCACCACATCCTCCGCCCCCATTCGTCCGTCTGTCCATCATCCGGCCGGCCGTCTGGCCCTCCTGTCACCAGGGGCTCTCCCCCCCGCCCGCCGCACCGCCTGGCCCTGGGGCGGCCACGGCAGCGGCCGTGATTATCTGTGAGTAGCCGGGGCTGTGCGCGCCGCGTGGACGCCTGGCGCTAATGGTTCCTGACACATTTCAGGGGCCGCGGCTGCCGTTCCGGGCACTTGGCATGCACAGGGCCCGCCGGCCGCGGACGCCCAGCCGAGGCCCCGGGGAGGGAGAGCCTGGGCGTTGCCAGGGCAACCTGCCCACCCCAGGACTCCCGGCTGAGGAAAAGAGTTTTCAGGGGCTTTCACTGAAGTTTTTTGTGATGGTGGTTTGTGCGGGTGTGGAGGGGGTCCGCTGCCTTTCTTCTTCTTGAAGTCTACGAAGACGCCTTTGCGGGTTTTGTTCCAGGATTTCTAACAAGGGCTGTGCAGGAACACAGGACCTGACATACGCCCAAACACGCGTTCACGTGCACCGAGCCCCGCTCACACACGCGCTTAAACATGCAACTCACACACATGCTCACACACTCACACAAGCAGATACGCATTTCCCAGCAGCTCAGAGATTCACACACACACGCGCGCGTGCTTAAACATGAAACTCACACACATGCACACACACTCACACATGCAAATATTCATCCCCAGAAGCTCAGAGATTCACACACACACGCACTTAAACATGAAACTCACACACATGCACTTAAACATGAAACTCACACACATGCTCACACACTCACACAGGCAGATACGCATTTCCCAGCAGCTCAGAGATTCAGACACACATACCTAAACATGCAACTCACACACAAGCACTTAAACATGCAACTCACGCACATGCTCACACTCTCACACAGGCAGATACGCATTTCCCAGCAGCTCAGAGATTCACACACACACGCACTTGAACAGGCAACTCACACACAGGCAGATATACATTCCCACCAGCTCAGAGATTCACACACACACTTAAACATGCAACTCACACACATGCGCACACACTCACACAGGCAGATACTCATTCCCAGAATCTCATAAATTCACACACACATGCACTTAAACATGAAACTCACACACATGTACTTAAACATGCAATTCACACACATGCACACACACTCACACATGCAAATATTCATCCCCAGAAGCTCAGGGATTCACACAAACACACATTTAAACATGCAACTCGCACACATGTACTTAAACATGCAACTCACACACGTACTTAAACATGAAACTCACATGCACACACACTTAAACATGAAACTCACACACATGCACACACACTCACACGTGCAAATATTCATTCCCAGAGGCTCAGAGATTTACACAAACACACACTTAAACATGCAACTCACACACATGTCCTTAAACATGCAAATCACACACATGTCCACAGACTCACACAGGCGGATATTCATTCCCACCAGCTCAGAGATTCACACGCGCACACACGCCCACACGCCCTCAACTTGCTCACACACACACACGTCACACATTCATAAATGCACCAACACAGCATTCACAGGCTTGCACTCCACCGCATGTAATAACACAGTTACACATGAAGAACTGCAGACACACAAGCCCACACGTGCACTTGTACACAGTCCCGCACTGTCACAGAAGCGCACCCCCCCCCACACACACAGTCACACATACATTTGCAAATGCATCCCCGCCTGCAAACGTGCACTCACACAACCCAGGTTCGATTCCCAGCACCCCATCCTAGGGTCCCCCCGAGCACCGCCAGGAGTCATTCCTGAGTGCTGAGCCAGGACTCAGCCCCGAGCATCGCCGGGTGTGACCCAAAAAAAGCGAAAAAAAAAAGACAAAGTGGGTTAGGAGTGGGTTGGAGAGAGAAAATGGGTCAGGACCGTCGCCAGGCAGAAAGTACGTAAGTGGATCAGAGCTGCTGCCGCCATTAGGGATGGAAACTGTGTCAGGGCTGGGGTCGAGCCAAAGTGGGTCAGAATGTGTGTGAGGGCTTGCTGTGTAGACAGCAAGTGGGTCGGATGGGATTGCGGGCAGGGGGCTGTGATCCTAGAGGCTCGTCCAGCCTGGGGCTGGGTCCCACCCCCAGTGCTAACTAACTGGTGAATTTTGGGATCTACCGGGGGTCCCTGCAGGTGCAGGGGTCCCCGAGGATGCTCGGGGTCGTGCATTGAGTGGCTAGGTGACCTCAGGGCCTTTGCACATGCTGTGGCTGAGTGTCCCTGAGCACACCAGAGTTGGTGCCACAGCTGAAGACCCTCGCCGGTGTGTTCCAGCTGCCGTGACTGAGGGTCACTGTGTCCACGGGGATCACCCCCATCTGGAGAGTCAATGAGCCACTGGGCACCCACCATGCCCCTGACCTCAGTTCAGAGTCTTGGCTCGGGCGGCAGCTCAGCTGGACTGTAAAATCAGAACCCGCGTGATCGCACGAGAGCCGGGGAGAGGGACGGAATAAGGGGTCAGGTGCTCACATTGCAGGTGGCCGATCCCATTAGGACACGCAGTTCATGAGCCTTGTCAGGAGGAGGGATCCCTGAGCACAGAGCCGGGAGTCAGCCGTGAGCACAGAGCCGGGAGTGAGCCCCGAGCACAGAGCCAGGAGTCAGCCCTGAGCACAAGAATCAGGAGTCAGCCCTGAGCACAGAGCTGGGAGTGAGCCCTGAGCACAGAGCTAGGAGTCAGCCCTGAGCACAGAGCCAGGAGTCAGCCATGAGCACAGAACCAAGAGTCAGTCCTGAGCACAGAGCCAGGAGTGAGCCCCGAACACAAAGCCAGGAGTCAGCCGTGAGCAAAAAGTTGGGAGTGAGCCCTGAGCACTGAGCCGGAAGTCACCCCTGAGCACAAGAATCAGGAGTCATCCCTGAGCACAGAGCCGGGAGTCAGCTCTGAGCCCAGAGCCAGGAGTCAGCCGTGAGTACAGAACTGGAAGTCAGCCCAGAGCCCAGAGCCGGGAGTCAGCCCTGAGCACTGACCTGGGAGTCAGTCCTGAGCACAGAACCAGGAGCCAGCCCTGAGCACAAAACTGGGAGTCAGTCAGCCCTGAGCACAGAGCCAGGAGTCATACCTGAGCACAGAGTCAGGGGTCAGGCCTGAGCACAGAGCTGAGAGTCAACCCTGAGCACTCCCCCATCCCATTATTGATCATCAAACAGAGGGAATGAAACGTGGCCCTCCAGAGCCGACACCCCCGGCCCCCAGCCCGCCTCCCGAGCCCGCCCGGACTCCTCCTAGGGCCCCTCACGTCCCCCAGTCAGTCGGCAGGACCGTCCCCCACAAGCTGTGTCCTTCTGCAAAGCTGCCCCCGTGTGGCTGCTCGTGTCAATGGCCGGGGGTCGGTCAGTGCTGCTGCCCGCAGCTCAGTGGCCCTTCCCTGGCCGGCCTGAGTCCTTGCAGGACGAGGGCCGTCGCTTGCACCTGCAGGAGACGGGCGCGGTACGGCTGAGCTCTGCAGGCACTCGTGGTCCAAGGATCTCTCCACACACGCACACGCACACACACGCACACGCACACATGCACACACATACGCATACATGCACACACAGGCATATGTGCACACATATGCATGCACACACGTGCACACGCACACACATGCATACGTACACACACATGCACACACTCACATATATGCACGCACACACATGTGCACATGCACACACATGCACGCATGCACACGCATACACGCACATGCACACACGCAGATCTATACACGTGCACACATGCACACACACGCACACACATACATGCACACACATGTGTGCATGCGCACACACATGCACACACACGCACATGCATAAACACATGTGCACGCATGCACACACAAATGTACACACATGCACATACACACATTCATTACACACACATGCACATGCATGCACATGCACACACATACGCATACGCACTCACATGCATACACGCACATACGCATGCACACACATACATGCACAGGTACATGCATACACGCACATGCACATACACGCATTCATTACACACACATGCACATGCATGCACATGCACACACATACGCATACGCACTCACATGCATACACGCACACACGCACACACACATACATGCACAGGCACATGCATACACGCACATGCACATACATGCGCACACACATTCATGCACACACACGCACACATGCGCACACACATGTACACACATGCACGTGCATGCATGCATGCATACACAGGCAAATGCATACACACATGCACACGGACACACATGCACACACAGACACACATGCACACGCACATACATACACGGACACACATGCACACGTGTGCACATGCATACATGCACACGCGCGCACATGCACATGCATACACACACTCACATGCGTGCACACGCATGCACACATGCACACACATGCACATTCACATGCACACGGACACACGCATACTCGCACACACACGCAGACATGCAGACAGACACACACACACACACACGCAGGCGCACGCACGCTGGTCTCCCGAGGGGCCTCCTGAGGGGTTTCCTGTGACTACACGGGTCCTGGCCGCCGGGGGAGCACCGTGTGTGAGTCCCGTTCCCCGAACTCTGTCCCGGGGAACCGTGAGCGGAGATTCCGGCCCTGCCCGTGGGAACGTTTCCAAGCGGCCCCGCCCGACGACGCCGGCAGCTGTGGGGGGTGGCCCCGTTCTCGTTCCGTCCATCCGCCCTGCCACGGGGAAGGCGGGCGGGCGGGTGTCACCATCACCCAGCAGGGACGCCCGCTCCCGTCCACCCGTTCTCTGGCTCACCCGCCCGCCTGCCTGCCCGCCCGCTGGGAATTCCGCTCCGACTTTTTTTATTTTATTTTTTTAAATTTTACCAGATGTCTCCCGTGCCCCGAGGAGCCGGGAGGTGTGAGCCAGAAAGGGAAGAGGAAAAAGGAAAAATGACAATTTCAGGCGCCTTGGTATTGGGGTCTCGCGGGGCACGTCCTGCCCACCCCACCCACACCCCCCGTCCTCCCAGAGGCTGCCAACCCGGGAGACAGACGCGGCCGGCGGGGACAGCGGCTGCCCGGGGTGCGGTTCTGGGTGCGAGGGACTCGGCTGCCACGGACCTGGCCTCTCTGGGAGTGGGGGAGTCTGGGGTCTCACCAGACAACCCCAACACACACGCTTCCAGACGTGCAGAATGGACACAGTGACCTTTAGCTCTGGGCTCAGGGCTGACTCCTGAGTCTGTGCTCAGGGCTGACTCCCGGCTCTGTGCTCAGGGCTCACTCCTGGCTCTGTGCTCAGGGCTGACTCTGAGCTCATTTCTCAGGGCTGACTCCCGGCTCTGTGCTCAGGGCTGACTCCCGGCTCTGTGCTTACAGGCTGACTCCTGGCTCTGTGCTCAGGGTTCACTCCCGGCTCAGTGCTCAGGGCTCACTCCCAACTTTGTGCTCAGGGCTCATTCCCAGCTCTGTGCTCAGGACTGACTCTGAGCTCATTTCTCAGGGCTGACTCCCGGCTCTGTGCTCAGGGCTGACTCCCAGCTCTGTGCTCACGGCTGACTCCCGGCTCTGTGCTCAGGGCTCACTCCTGGCTCTGTGCTCAGGGCTGACTCTGAGCTCATTTCTCAGGGCTGACTCCCGGCTCTGTGCTTGGGGCTGACTCCTGGCTCTGTGCTCAGGGCTGACTCCCGGCTCTGTGCTCAAGGCTGACTCCCGGCTCTGTGCTCAGGGCTCACTCCTGGCTCTGTGCTCAGGGCTGACTCTGAGCTCATTTCTCAGGGCTGACTCCCGGCTCTGTGCTTGGGGCTGACTCCCAGCTCTGTGCTTACAGGCTGACTCCTGGCTCTGTGCTCAGGGTTCACTCCCGGCTCAGTGCTCAGGGCTCACTCCCAACTTTGTGCTCACGGCCGACTCCCAGCTCTGTGCTCAGGACAGACTCTGAGCTCATTTCTCAGGGCTGACTACCGGCTCTGTGCTCAGGGCTGACTCCCAGCTCTGTGCTCACGGCTGACTCCCGGCTCTGTGCTCAGGGCTGACTCCTGGCTCTGTGCTCAAGGCTGACTCCTGGCTCTGTGCTCAGGGCTGACTCTGAGCTCATTTCTCAGGACTGACTCCCGGCTCTGTGCTTGGGGCTGACCCCCTGCTCTGTGCTCAGGGCTGACCCTCGGCTCTATAATCAGGGCTCACTCCTGGTTCAGGGCTCAGGGCTGACTCCCTGCTTCGTGCTCAGGCCTGACTCCCAGTTCTGTGCTCAGGGCTCACTCCCGGCTCTGTGCTCAAGGTTGACTCCTGGCTCTGTGCTCAGGGCTGACTCCTAGCTCTGTGCTCCAGGCACCGCCAAGAGACCCCCCCCCCCCCCCGCCAGGGGAAGGGGACAGCAAAGCTCAAACTCCCCCTGCCCCGTGATTCGTGCATTGGAACCACCTTTGCAGGAGACCCTCAGAATACAGCCAGGGCTGGTCACCCCCTCCCCCAAAAATAAAACATCCAGAGGCCGGAGCGAGAGCCCAGCGGGGAGGGCGTCGGCCTGGCATGTGGCCAACCTGGGTTCGATCCCCGGCATCCCCTAGGGTCCCCCGAGCACTGCCAGGAGTGAGTCCTGGGCTCCGTGTGTCAGATCCTGAGAACTCGGACCTCGGAGGCTGGCCAAGGCAGGAGGGAGGCACGTGTCTGTGCGTAAGTGTGCGCGAGGGGTGTGTGTGTCTGAGTGTGCATTCTGAGTGTGTGAGTGTGCGTCTGTGTGTATATATGTCACTGGGTGCCCAAGTATATGTGTCTGTGGTGTGTATAGATGTGGGTGTGTGTCCAAGTGTGTCAGTGTGTATGTATGTGAGTGATGTCTGAGTGTATGTGTCTGTGTGTACAGATGTCAGTGTGTGCCCATGTCTCTGTGTCTCTGTGTGTGCTCATGTGTGAATTTCTGAGTATGTGTGTCGTTGTGTCTGTGTGTACAGATGTCAGTGTGTAGCCATGTCTCTGTGACTTTGTGTGCTCATGTGTGAGTTTCTGAGTATGTGTGTCTGTGTGTCTCTGTGTATATATGTGAGTGTATGTCTAAGTGTATGTGTCTGTGTGTACATATGTCAGTGTGTGCCCGTGTATGTCTGTGTCTGTGTGTGTCTGCCTGTGTGGTTGGGTTCACCAGTGAGTGCGTGACTGTATGTCCAAGTGTGTGTCGATGTTTGTGCCTATGTGTGTTCATGTTTATCTGTATGCATGTATGTATTCATGTGTGACCATGTGTGTGCCCCTATGTCCACGTGTGTGCCCAAGATTGTGCCTGTGTGTGTCCGAGTGCGTGTCCTTGTGTGTCTGTGTGTGTTCGTGTGCGTGTATGGGTTCATGTGTGGGCATGTGAGTGTGTGCCTGTATGTCTGTTTGTGTCTGAGATTATTCCTGTGTGTGTCAGAGTGCATGTCCGTGTCTGTGTGTGTCTGCGTGTGTATGTGTTCATGTGTGAGCATGTGAGTGTGTGCGCCCGCATGTACGCCTCTGTGTGTCCGTGTGTGTGTGCATGCGTGTGTTCACGTATGGGCATGTGTGTGCCCGCATGTCTGATGTACGTCCTTGTATGTGTCTGTGTGTGTTTGTGTTCACGTGTGGGCGTGTGAGGGTGTGCCCGCATGTCTGAGCGTCTATGCGTGTCTGTGTCTGTGTGTGCATGTGTGTGTCCATGTGTGTCCGTGTGTATGTGTTCACGTGTGGGCATGTGAGGGTGTGCTCGTTTGCCCGAGTGCGTGTGTGTGTCTGTGTGTGTGTGAGTGCGTTCGTGTGTGGGCATGTGATGCGAGGATGTACCCGCCTGTCTGAGTGTATGTCTGTGTGTGTCTGTGTGTATGTAATATATTCATGTGTGGGCATGTGTGCCCACGTGTGTGAGTGTGTGTCTGTATGTGTGTGTGTGTTTGTGGTCAAGTGTGGACATGAATGTGTACCCGCATGTTTGAGTGTGTCTGTATGTGTTCATGTGTGGGCATGTGAGGGTGTGCCCACATGTTTGAGTGTCTATGCGTGTCTGTGTCTGTGTGTGCGTGAGTGCATTCATGTGCGGGCATGTGAGGGTGTGCTCATTTACCTGAGTGCGTTGTGTGTGTGTGTGTGCATGAGTGCTTCATGAGTGGACATGTGATGAGAGGGTGTGCCTGCATGTCCGAGTGTATGTCTGTGTGTATATATGTTCACATGTGGGCATGTGTGTGGCCATGTATCTGAGTGTGTGTCTGTATGTGTGTGTGTTTGTGTTCACGTGTGGGCATGAGTGTATGCCCGCATGTTTGAGTGTGTCGGTGTGTGTCCATGTGTGTCTGTGTGTATGTGTTCACATGTGGGCATGTGAGGGTGTGCCCGCATGTCTGAGTGTCTATGTGTGTCTCTATCTGTGAGTGCACGAGTGTGTTCACATGTGGGCATGTGAGGCTGTGCTCATTTGCCCGAGTGCGTTGTGTGTGTCTGTGTGTGCGTGAGTGTGTTCTCGTGTGGGCATGTGATATGAGGGCGTGCCCACATGTTCGAGTGTATGTCTGTGTGTGTATATATGTTCACATGTGGGCATGTGTGCCCGTGTGTTTGAGTGTGTGTCTATATGTGTGTGTGTTTGTGTTCATGTGTGGGAAAGTGAGGGTATGCTCATTTGCCCGAGTGCGTTGCGTGTGTGTGTGTGCGTGAGTGCATTCACGTGTGGGCATGTGATATGAGGGTGTCCTGTGTGTTCGAGTGTATGTCTGTGTGCGTCTGTGTGTATATATGTTCACATGTGGGCATGTGTGTGGCCGTGTATCTGAGTGTGTGTCCATATGTGTGTGTGTTTGTGGTCACGTGTGGGCATGAGTGTATGCCCGCATGTTTGAGTGTGTCGGTGTGTGTCCATGTGTGTCTGTGTGTATGTGTTCACATGTGGGCATGTGAGGGTGTGCCCGCATGTCTGAGTGTCTATGTGTGTCTCTATCTGTGTGTGCACGAGTGTGTTCACATGTGGGCATGTGAGGCTGTGCTCATTTGCCCGAGTGCGTTGTGTGTGTGTCTGTGTGTGCATGAGTGTGTTCTCGTGTGGGCATGTGATATGAGGGCATGCCCACATGTTCGAGTGTATGTCTGTGTGTGTATATATGTTCACATGTGGGCATGTGTGCCCGTGTGTTTGAGTGTGTGTCTATATGTGTGTGTGTTTGTGTTCATGTGTGGGAAAGTGAGGGTATGCTCGTTTGCCCGAGTGCATTGTGTGTGTGTGTGTGCGTGAGTGCATTCACGTGTGGGCATGTGATATGAGGGTGTCCTGCGTGTTCCAGTGTATGTCTGTGTGTGTCTGTGTGTATATATGTTCACATGTGGGCATGTGTGTGCCCGTGTGTCTCAGTGTGTGTCCGTATGTGTGTGTGTTTGTGGTCACGTGTGGGCATGAATGTATGCCCGCATGTTTGAGTGTGTCTGTGTGTGTCCATGTGTGTCTGTGTGCATGTGTTCACGTGTGGGCATGTGAGGGTGTGTCCGCATGTCTGAGTGTCTATGCGTGTCTCTATCTGTGAGTTCATGAGTGTGTTCACATGTGGGCATGTGAGGCTGTGCTCGTTTGCCCGAGTGTGTTGTGTGTGTGTGTGTGTGCGTGAGTGCATTCACGTGTGGGCGTGTGATATGAGGGTGTCCTGCATGTTCGAGTGTATGTGTGTGTGTGTATGTTCACATGTGGGCATGTGTGTGCCCGCGTGTCTGAGTGTGTGTCCGTATGTGTGTGTGTGTTTGTGTTCACGTGTGGGCAGGTGTGTGCCCGCGTGTCCGAGCGTGTGTGTGTATCTGTGTGTCCGAGCGTGTGTGTGTGTCCGAGCGCGCGCGCGTGTGTGTGTGTGTGTGTGTGTGTGTGTGTGTGTGCGCGCCCAGGTGCCCGTGCTGGTCTGGCGCTGCCCGCGGCGGGGCGGCGCCCGGGAGAGCAATTATGGGTCCCCGGGAGAGCACGGCTGGTGTCACTCAGCGAGCCTCAGCCCTGAGCCCCAGGCCCCGCCCGCGGCACTTTCCAGCTCGAATCTCATCTGCAAACAAAAATAGTCCCAGGAAAGGCCTGTTTGGGGAGTCTCTGGGCGGGTGGGTGGGCGGCCAGAGATTCCTGACGGACACAGGCTTGGGGGGGCGGGGAGGTCGGGGGTCCCGGCCGAGGGCAGACGCCGGCTCCGGGTTGCGTGTCCCGACACGGGTTCTGCCCAGCCGGCTGCACCCGTGTGGGTGTCCGGGGTCATGCACGGGAGGGGCACCGGCCTGACCAGCACCGGGAGCCCAGCAGCCCCCAGCCCCAGCCCTGCGGGGAAGGGGGAGGCCGGTGGGTGTGGGACCAGCTGGGCTGCCAGCCTGGCTGGGATCCCCCCAGAAGGGGCCGACGCCCCTGGCAGTGCCAAGTTCTGGGCCTGGTTCCAGACGTGTCCCTGGCCCTGGCGGGCACCACACGGATGTGTCTGGGGGTCTGGGGGGTGTGGGTGAGGCTGGGGGTGGAGATGGGAGCAGGTGAGAAGTATGGTGGGCTTGGCACGGAGCTCGTCCCCCACCCGGCCTGACGGCAGCACACTGACCCTCACACAGCACCTCCCAGGAGGGCAGGTACCACTCTCCCACCAACCGATCAATTGATCGGTTATCAGTTATGCATTGATCAGCTCTCATCTGTCACACTCCCACCTACCGATCAGTCAATCACCTCTCAGCTGTCACCCTCCCGTGACATTCATTATCTATCACCCTCCCGTTCATTATCTATCCATTCGCCACACACAAACATTATCCATCCATCCATCCATCCATCCATCCTTCATCCATCCATCCTCCATCCTCCATCCATCATCCATCTTCTATCCATCCATCCTCCATCCTCCATCCATCATCTATGAATCCATCGATACATTATTCATCCATCACACACAAACATTATCCATCCATCCATCCGTCCATCATCCATCCTTCATCCATCCTTCACCCATCCGTCTTCTATCCATCCATCATCCATTATCTAGAAATCCATTGGTACATTATCTATCCATCCATCATACAAACATTATACATCCATCAATCCATCCTTCATCCATCCATCTTTTATCCATCCATCATCCATCCACCCACCCACCCATCTATCCATCCATTCATCCATCCGTCCATCCATCCATCCACCCACCCATCCATCCCTCCCTCCATCCATCCATCCACGCACCCATCCACCCATCCATCCACCCATCCATCCATCCATCCACCCATCCATCCACCCATCCATCCACGCACCCATCCACCCATCCAACCATCCATCCATCCAATGTAACATCCAGCCAGCCAACCATTCATCCATCCTACCATCCTTCCATCCCTCCAGCCATTCCTCCTCCCATTTTCATCCATCTGTCCTTCCACTCATCCACCCATCCCTCCACCCATCCATCCATCCATCCATCCACCCATCCCTTCCACCCATCCACCCATCCATCCCTCCACCCTTCCTTCCATCCATCCATCCACCCATCCATCCATCCACCCATCCATCCACCCATCCATCCACCCACCCATCCACCCATCCATCCATCCACCCACCCACCCACCCACCCACCCATCCATCAACCCATCCACCCATCTATCCATCCATCATCATCTACAAATCCATTGGTACATTACCTATCCATCCATTACACATAGACATCATCCATCCATCCATCATTCATCCTTCATCCACCCATCATCCATCTACCATCTATAAATCCATTGATACATTATCTATCCATCCATCCATCCATCCATCCATCTCATCATCCATCAACCATCCATCTATCATCCATCCATCCATCCTCCATGAGCCATCTTTTTTTCTTTTCCCTCGAACCCGGGTCGGCCACATGCCAGGCCAACACCCTCCCCACCGGGCTATATCATCGCTCCGGCCCCAAATCAGGGGGCTGATTTCGGCGTGACGAAAACCGCCGCGAGACCCGGGCGTCCTCCCCTTCCTGCCTCCTCCCTGGCCGGAGCCAGGGACCATCGCCCAGACTCGACTCAGTTCTCCGAGAAAAGGAAGAGCGAAACGCAGTGACGTTGGGGCATGCGTGCAACGCGGCAGTGAAATGCAGGTATTGGTGAAGAAAAGATGCAGGCGATGATGGAGAGAGAATTTTCCTTGCACAGGGCTGGCCTCGCTCCTAGCCCCCTCCACCCCTGCATGGCGTCCTGCGAATCTCACCAGGAATAATCCTGAGCACAGAGCCAGGAGTCAGCCCTGAGCAGTGCCAGGCGTACCCACACCCCCAAACACACACACACACACAGACACACAAACAGTATTCAAAAAAAAGCAACTGGACAGTCTTCTGTGAGAGTGTGGATTTACCAAGACCCCCCCTTGTCCCACCTCCGCCGGGCGACCGCCCCCCAACTCCGGCAGCCAACTCTGCCTCCCCTTCCCTGCCGCACTGCCCCTCATGCAGTGTCCACGCCCCGGGTCACGGGCTGACATCCTTCCCTGCGCCCCGCTGCCGTCGGTCTCCTCCTTAAATTGGTGGCTACGTGTCCCCCCAAGCTCCCTGCCAGAGGTGTGCCCGACGGTCACCTCAGGTGTCAAAGCTCATCTCCTCCAAATGCCGATTAGGAGAGGGAAAAAAAAAATAAAATTCTCAGCGCTGCCTCTCTTGTCTAAAAGGCAGGCAATCAGCACCGTTTCCCTGTCTCGCAGTAATTGGCGTTCCGTGTGGGAGACAGAGAGAGAAGGAGAGTGAGAGGAGAGAGAGCGAGAGCGTGTGCGTGCGAGAGAGAGACAGACAGAGAGAGAGAGAGAGACAGAATAGACATTTCCCGGGTGGATGCAGTTCGATGTCAGGAATCAGAGGAAGGTTTTGCAAAATTGGCCTCGGAGAAACCTAATAAGAGACCCGGAAACGGGGGCTGAAGCCACCGCCGGAGAAGAACTGAGAAAGCGTTCGCGGAACTTTCTTTCTTTCACCGCACCCTCTGCGTGAGACCCTCTGCCTCTCGCAGGAGGAGCTGGGGGCAGGAATAGACTCTCTGGGGATGGGGTGGGGGGCTGGAGCGATAGCCCAGCGGGGAGGGTGTTTGACTTGGCACGTGGTTCACCCGGGTTCGAGTCCCTGCATCCCCCTAGGGTCCCCCCCCACCCCGAGCACCGCCAGGAATGATTCCTCAGTGCAGAGCTAGGAGGGACCCCAAAAATAAAAGCAAAAAAAGCAAAAAAATAAAGAATAAAAGAATAGAATCTCTGACTTTCTTTCGGTGTGTGTGTGTGTGTGTGTGTGTGTCTGTCTGTCTGTGTCTGTCTCTATTTCTGTGTGTGTGTGTGTGTCTATGTCTGTCTTTGTTTCTGTCTTTCTCTTTCTCTGTGTGTCTGTCTGCCTCTCTGTGTGTCTGTCTCTGTTTCTCTCTGTCTCTCTGTCTCTCTCTTTGGTTTGGGACTACATCCAGCAGTGCCCAGGGTTTTAGACTCGTGGCGACTGTGTTTGGCATCTCGGAGATGCCACGGGGAGCTGGCCGGGCTCTGCCGGGCGGGCGGGATCCTCTCGGGAGCTGGCCGAGAGGCTCTCCGAGAGGCGGGCGGAGGAATCGAACCCGGGTCGGCCGCGTGCCAGGCCAACGCCCTCCCCGCTGTGCTCCAGCCCATCCAGATCAATATCAGTGAATATTTGCTATTCATGAACATCCACATAATTAATTAGTATGTAATATGATTAATAGAATCAGCACGATTGCAATGAATACAATCTAGTTCACATTGATGTATCGAATAATCAATATAATATTAATAATATTAGTCGAGGGTGATTAATATCATTACAAATATCAAAATTGCACTGTGTCACTGTCCTCCTGTGGTTCATCGATCGGCTCGAGCGGGCACCAGGCATGTCTCCACAGTGAGACTCGTTGTAACTGTGTTTGGCATCTCGGAGACGCCACGGGGAGCTGGCCAGGCTCTGCCGGGCGGGCGGGATCTTCTCGGGAGCTGGCCGAGAGGCTCTCCGAGCGGGACAGAGGAATCGAACCCGGGTCGGCCACGTGCCAGGCCCACTGCCCGTCTTCTCCCCACCTGGCATTTACAGAACCCGCGTGCCGGCACATTCTCTGCCCTCTGTGGCCAGACCCTGCTTGTCACCGAGACCCCCTCCCTCTCCCTTCCGCCCTCTCCCGGGTTTCGGTGACCCTCTGGCCCCTCCAGCTGAGCCGTCCTTTGTGTCTGACCACACAGAGCGGCCCAGCCAGAGAGAGAGGAACCGAGGGTTAGCATCTCAGCAGACTTTTCCACGGGGGGCAGCGGGGGAGGGGTCCACGGTTGGGAGCCGGCCTCAAGGGTCTGGGGGAGAAGGCAGGAGGGATAGAGAAGGGCCCATGAGGACAATGATAGCTGGACGTGGTCACTCTGGGGAAGAACTGTGTGCTGAAAGGAGGGAGAGGGAGAGAACAGGAAGACCGGCTCAGAACCTGTACTGCAAATTGTACTGCTCGAATTTGGGGGGTGGTGGGAGACAGAGAGAGAGAGAGAGAAGGAGAGGGAGATAGAGAGGAAGAGAGAGGGAGAGAGAGAGGGAGAGAGAGCAAGAGAGAGGGAGAAAGCGAGAGAGAGAGAGGAAGAGAGAAAGAGAAAGAGAGAGGGAGAGAGAGAGGGAGGGAGGGAGAGGGTGGGAGAGAGAGGGAGAGGGAGAGAGAAGGAGAGACAGGGAGAGAGAGGGAGGAGGAGGGAGGGAGAGAGACGGAAAGACAGAGGGAGAGAGAGGGAGATGGAGAGAGAGCAAGAGAGAGGGATAGAGAAAGAAGGAGAGATGGAGAGACAGAGAGAGGGAGGGAGAGATGGAGAGAGAGGGAAGGTGAGAGAGGGAGAGAGAAGGAGAGACAGAGGGAGAGAGAGGGAGAGAGGAAGAGAGAGAACAAGAGAGAGGGGGATAGAGAGAGGGAGATATATAGGGAGAGAGACGGAGAGAGAAAAAGAGAGAGGGATAAAGAGGGAGACAGAGAGAGATAGAGAGAAGGAGAGGGAGATAGAGAGGGAGAGAGAGATGGAGAGAGAGATGGAGAGAGCGAGAGCAAGAGAGAGGGAGAGAGAGGGAGAAAGTGAGAGAGAGAAGAAAAGAAAGAGAAAGAGAAAGAGAGAGGGAGAGAGAGGGAGGGAGAGAGTGGGAGAATAGGGAGAGGGAGAGAGAGGGAGAGACGGAGAGAGAGGGAGAGACAGGGAGAGAGAGGGAGGGGGAGGGAGGGAGAGAGACGGAAAGACAGAGGGAGAGAGAGGGAGATGGAGAGAGAGCAAGAGAGAGGGATAGAGAGAGAAGGAGAGATGGAGAGACAGGGAAAGAGAGGGAGAGAGAGAGGGAGGGAGAGAGAGGGAGAGAGAGAGGGAGAGAGAGAGAGGGAGAGAGAGAGAGGGAGAGAGAGAGGAAGAGAGAAAGAGAAAGAGAGAAAGAGAGGGAGAGAGATGGTGATGGAGAGACAGAAAGAGAGAGGGATAGAGAGAGGGAGAGAGAGGGAGAGATGGAGAGAGAGGGAGGGAGGGAGAAAGAGGGAGGGAGGGAGAGAGAGGGAGGGAGGGAGAGAGAGAGAAGGAGAGACAGAGGGAGAGAGAGAGGGAGAGAGGGGGATAGAGAGAGGGAGATATATAGGGAGAGAGACGGAGAGAGAAAAAGAGAGAGGGATAAAGAGGGAGACAGAGAGAGGGAGACAGAGAGACGGAGACAGAGAGACGGAGAGAAACAGAGACAGAGAGAGTGGGAGAGATAGAGGGAGAGAGAAGAGAGAGGGAAAGAGAGGGAGGGAGAGAGGGAGAGAGAAAAAGAGAGAAAGGGAGAGACAGAGAGAGAGAGAAGGAAAGTGTCTGGCATTGCAGCAGGTTGGGAACTGTGTCCTGGTGGAGGGATGGGGGTTGGAACCCTGCAGGACTGAAACCCTACTAATAGCTCCATCACTGTGTCTCTCACGGTGATTCAGTTAAAAAAAAATGATCTGGCGATTCCGTTTATAAAACGGACCTTATGGTGTCGTGACAGCATGACAGCGCTCAGTATCCACAGGACGGAAATCCTGGTCCCCAAACGTTGAGAACCAGAGTTCAAAGGTGCCCGTGAGGACGTCCAGCTGGGGCTGGGGTGGCCAGTTTAGAAGGCCACTCGGGAGCACTGGCCGAGGGAAATGGACACTGGGGACCGGAAGAAGTGGTCATGGAGCATGTCAAAAATCCAGCTATCCTTGTGCCAGAGCGATAGCCCAGCGGGGAGGGCGTTGGCCTGGCACACGGCCGACCCGGGTTCGATTCCCAGCATCCCACGGGGTCCCCCGAGCACCGCCAAGAGAGATTCCTGAGTGCAGAGCCAGGAGGGACCCCTGAGCATCGCCGGGTGGAACCCAAAAAGCAAAATAATAATAATAATCATAATAATGACACAGTGATCAAAGAGAAATGACACAGTGATCACTGCAAACCGACAGGAAGGGGAAATTTTATCACTCATATGTGATTCTTAAAAATTCCAGGACTGGAGCAATAGCACAGCGGGGAGGGTGTTGGCCTGGCACGCGGCCGACCCGGGTTCGAATCCCGGCATCCCATAGGGTCCCCCGAGCAGCGCCAGGAGTCATTCCTGAGTGCAGACCCAGGAGGAACCGCTGAGCATCACCGGGTGGGACCCATAAAGCAAAAAAAGAAAAAAAAATAAAGAATAAAAGAATAGACTCTGTGACTTTCTCTCTTTCTCTCTGTGCATGTGTGTGTGTGTGTGTGTGTGTGTGTGTGTGTGAGAATGCCAGGCATTGCATGAATGTGGACGCAAGCAGGCACACACCTATGGAGGAGGGTGTGTGTGAGTGCCAACGAGTGTGTGAATCCAAGAGGGTGTGTGTGAGTTCGGGCGGCTGTGTGTGGGTCCAGGGTGATGTGTGTGGATACAAGGCAGTACGAACATTGCAAGCCGGGGGGTGTGCGAACGCAGGTGTGTGTCTGTGCATGAATGCAGTGTTGTGTAAAGGCAGTGTGTGTCTATGTTTTGTTTTGTTTTGTTTTTGCTTTTTTGGGGTCCCACCTGGCAATGCTCAGGGCTGACTCCTGGCTCTGGACTCAGGAATCAGTCCTGGAGGTGCTCGGGGGACCCCGTGGGATGCTGGGACTCGAACCCGGGTCGGCTGCGTGCCAGGCCAACTATCTGTGCTATCGCTCCAGCCCCTGGTGTTTGTGTGTGCATGTGTGTGTGTATGAATGCAGTTCTGTGTGTGTTGGAAAGTGTGTGTCTAGGAATGCAATTCTGTGTGGGTTGGCAAGTGTGTGTCTGTGAATGCAATTGTGTTTGCGTTGGAAAGCGTGCGTCTATGAGCGCAATGTGCGTGTACTGGAAAGTGTGTGTGTGTGTGTGATTGCAATTCTGTGTGTGTTGCAAAGTGAGTCTCTATGAATGCGATTCTGAGCGTGTTGCAAAGTGTGTGTCTATGAATTGAATTCTGCATGTTGCAAAGTGTGTGTCTATGAATGCAGTTCTGTGTGTGTTGGCAAGTGTGTGTCTATGAATGCAGTTCTGTGTGTGTTGCCAAGTGTGTGTCTGGGAATGCAATTCTGTGTGCGTTAGCAAAGTGTGTGTCTATGAACACAACTCTGTGTGTGTTGCAAAGTGTGTGTCTAAGAATGCAATTCTGTGTGTGTCAGCAAGTGTGTGTCTATGAATGCAATTGTGTGCACTGCCAAGTGTGTGTGTCTAGAAATGCAACTCTGTGTGTGTTGCAAAGTGTGTGTCTAGGAATGCAATTCTGCGTGTGTCAGCAAGTGTGTGTCTATGAAAGCGATTCTGCGTGTGTTGCAAAATGTGTGTCTAAGAATGCAATTCTGCGTGTGTCAGCAAGTGTGTGTCTATGAATTCAATAGTGTGCGTTGCCAACTGTGTGTCTAGGGATGCAATTGTGTTCGCGTTGGAATGCGTGTGTCTATGAATGCAATGTGCGTGTACTGGAAAGTGTGTGTGTGTGGTTGCGATTCTGTGTGTGTTGCCAAGTGTGTGTCTATGAATGCAATTGTGTGCATTGCCAAGTGTGTGTCTAGAAATGCAACTCTGTGTGTGTTGCAAAGGGTGTGTCTAGGAATGCAACTCTGTGTGTGTTGCAAAGTGTGTGTCTAGGAATGCAATTCTGCGTGTGTCAGCAAGTGTGTGTCTATGAAAGTGGTTCTGCGTGTGTTGCAAAGTGTGTGTCTAAGAATGCAATTCTGCCTGTGCCAGCAAGTGTGTGTGTCTATGAATGCAATTGTGTGCATTGCCAACTGTGTGTCTAGGAACGCAGTTGTGTGCATTGCCAAGTGTGTGTCTAGGAATGCAATTCTGCGTGTGTTGCAAAGTGTGTGTCTAAGAATGCAATTCTGCCTGTGCCAGCAAGTGTGTGTCTATGAATGCAATTGTGTGCATTGCCAAGTGTGTGTCTAGGAACGCAATTCTGCGTGTGTTGCAAAGTGACAAAAAGGAGGAGGAGGAAGAGGAGGAGGAGGAGGAGGAGAGGGAGGGAGGGAGGGAGGGAGGGAGAGGTGGAAATGATTTTTTTTTTATTCTTCTGCAAATTGCCTCCTGGGCGGGAGCCTGCCTGCCTTTCAGGGGGTCCGTTCTGGGGTGGGGGGTCTGTCTCTTTTCCTCAGGGGAACGTCACCGCCTGGAAGGTTTGGGGCGGGGGGAGACGCATTCATCCCGTGCACCCCCCATTTCCAGACCCCTCCCCATCTTGAGACCCCAAAGGGACCCTTTATTTATTTTTAATTTTTATTTTTAATTTTTTGCTTTTTGGGTCCCTCCTGGCTCTGCACTCAGGAATCCCTCCTGGCGGTGCTCGGGGGACCCCAGGGGATGCTGGGACTCGAACCCGGGTGGGCCGGGTGCCAGGCCGACGCCCTCCCCCCGCCGCTGGGCTATCAGACTTTTCACACCCTCCATATGCTCATGGCCGGCGAGAAAAATCAGAGAAAATTTCAGCCCAGCAAGAGAAAAAAAAGCAAGAGAAAAAATTCCAGCTGTTTTTCTCTCCCGAGAAAGAAATCTCACACTTGGCTCAGCCGGCCAAAAGGATGGTCGACAAGGTGTTTGTGTGCCCCTGAGTGTGTGTGTCTGTGTGAGTCTCTGTGGGTGTGTTTCTTTACTTTGCAAAAACGCAGCCAGCCAAGGGGTTGTCCACGAGGTATTTGTGTGTCTGTGTGTGTGAGTCTGTGTGTCTTTACTTTGCAAAAACCCAGCCACCCAAGGGATTGTCCACGAGGTATTTGTGTGTCTGTGTGTTTAGTCTGTGTGAGTGTGTGTCTTTGCTTTGCAAAAACCCAGCCACCCAAGAGATTGTCCATGAGGTATTTGTGTGTCCGTGTGTGTGAGTCTCTGTGAGTGTGTGTCTTTACTTTGCAAAAACCCAGCCACCCAAGAGATTGTCCATGAGGTATTTGTGTGTCCGTGTGTGTGAGTCTCTGTGAGTGTGTGTCTTTACTTTGCAAAAACCCAGCCACTGAAGGGATTGTCCATGAGGTATTGTGTGTCTGTGTGTGTGAGTCTGTGTGTCTTTGCAAAAACCCAGTTATTGAAGGATTGTTGATGAGGTATTTGTGTGCCTGTGTGTGCGAGTCTGTGTGAGTGTCTTTACTTTGCAAAAACCCAGTTGCCAAAGGATTGTCCAAAAGGTATTTGTGTGTCTGTGTGTGTGAGTCTGTGTGTCTTTACTTTGCAAAAACCCAGCCATTGAAGGATTGTCCACGAGGTTTTTGTGTGTCTGTGTGTGTAAGTCTGTGTGTCTTGTCTTTATAACAACCCAGCCATTGAAGGATTGTCGACAAGGTTTTTGTGTGTCTGTGTGTGAGTCTGTGTGTGAGTGTCTTTACTTTGCAAAAACCCAGCCACCCAAGAGATTGTCCATGAGGTATTTGTGTGTCCATGTGTGTGAGTCTCTGTGAGTGTGTGTCTTTACTTTGCAAAAACCCAGCCACTGAAGGGATTGTCCATGAGGTATTGTGTGTCTGTGTGTGTGAGTCTGTGTGTCTTTACTTTACAACAACCCAGCCATTGAAGGATTGTCGACAAGGTTTTTGTGTGTCTGTGTGTGAGTCTGTGTGTGTGAGTCTGTGTGTGTGAGTGTTTTCACTTTGCAAAAACCCAGCCACCAAAGGATTGATCACAAGGTACTTGTGTGTCTGTGTGTGTGAGTGTGTGTCTTTGCTTGGAAAAACTCAGCCACCAAAGGATTGTCCATGAGGTATTTGTGTGTCTCTTTTTGTGAGTCTCTGTGTGTGTGAGTGTCTTTACTTTGCAAAAACGCAGCCACCCAAGGGATTGTCCGCGAGGCATTTGTGTGCCTGTGTGTGTGAGTCTGAGTCTGTGTGTGTGTGTGTGTGTGTGTCTTTCGGTTTGCAAAAACGCAGCCACCACCACCACCACCCCGCGGAGAACTCCGCCCAGGGTCACAAACCGAAACTCAGCTGAGATTTCCAAACAACAAAACACCCCCTCTCACACCCCCCAGCCCCCGTAACCCCCTGCCCTGAGCCAAGGGCCCCGTTATTAATATCGGCCCCCCGTGACGTGGTGCTGGTCCCCGGGATCAATACGATCCGGCCCCCCACCCCCACCCGCCATGTTCGGGACGCGGGATTAGGACAAGCCCAGCCGGCCCTAATGAAAACCTATTAACCTCACATTTCAAACGGGCGACGTGTGTGCGGTCAATAAACATCCAAGATGGGAATACGGCGGGCGGGGGGGCGGGGAGGTTCTCAATTTAAAATATGAGAGGGGTGTGCGTGTGTGTGTGTGCGTGCGTGTGTGTGCGCGTGTGTGTGTGTGTGTGTGTCTGGAGAGGAAAGAAAATCCTGGGTAGAAAAACAGGTTAAGACATATCCGGGAGAAAGTGCTTGGTTCTTCCCGGGGTCGATACTTATAAATACTTAATGTGTGTGTGTGTGTGTGTGTGTGTGTTGGGGAGGGGAGGGTCTTTGCTTGCTGCCCGGCCTGAGATTGTGAGGTTGTGAGGCTGCCCGGGTAAACGGACTCCTTCCTTGGGAGTCCAATGCAAGGGAAGAACGGGAAGAAAGAAATCTGCACTGTGACCGATGAACTGTGTGCAGGACCTTGGTGTGGTGTGTGTGTGTGTGTCTCTGTGTCTCTGTGTGTGTGAGTGTGTGTGTGCAATGTGGGGCTTGTGCTTTTTCCTGACTCCTGCCCCGGGCGGCTCTCGTCCCGGGCATCGTCTTTTCCCTCACTGCTAACCGTCCCCGACAACAACAACAACACCCAGCCCAGCCCAGCCGGCCGGCCGAGAACACAGAATTTGATTTCAGTTCCGTGCGATTCTATTCTGCCTTTCCCGGGGGGGCTGCAGGTGCAGATGTTCC
Source organism: Sorex fumeus (assembly GCF_029834395.1). Taxonomy (NCBI): domain Eukaryota; kingdom Metazoa; phylum Chordata; class Mammalia; order Eulipotyphla; family Soricidae; genus Sorex; species Sorex fumeus. Next base: position 37,258 of record NW_026606430.1, on the reverse strand, counting down.
TACCCGGGTGTGGGGGGCACGGAGTTGATGACAAGGCCCCCTGCAAACTGAGAGTTTCTGTGTGAGTGTGTGTGTGTGACTATGTGTGTGTTTCTGTGTTTCTGGGTGAGTGTGTGACTGTGTGCATGTCTGCATGAGTGTGAGGGTGAGTGTGTATCTGTGGGAGGCTGTGAACACTGTTGTGTGGCTGTGGGTGGGAGAGAGTGTGTGTGTGTGTGTGAGTGTGTGTGCAGCTGGGTGAGTGTGTGACAGTGTGTATGTCTGGGTGATTGTGTGACAGTGTGTGTCTGCGTGTGTGTGAGGGTGTGTCTGTGTGAGGTTGTGGACACTGTGCTGTGTGACTATGGCTGAGAGAGAGTGTGTGTGAGTGTGAGTATGTATTTGTGTGTTCTTGGGTGAGTATGTGAGAGTGTGTGTGTCTGTGTGACTGCGTGTGAGAGCGGATGTGTATCTGTGTGTATCTGTCTGACACTGTGTTGTGTGACTGTGACTGAGAGAGAGTGTGTGCATATGTATTTGTGTGTTTCCGGGTGAGCGTGTGAGAGTGTGTCTGTGTGAGTGTGAGAGCGAGTGTGTATCTGTGTGACACCGTGTTCTGTGACTATGGGTGAGAGAGTGTGTGAGTGTGTGCTCATGTGTTCCTGGTTGAGTGTGTGACCGTGTGCGTGTCTGCGTGAGTGCGTGTGAGGGTGAGTGTGTATCTGTGTCAGCCTGTGGACCCGGTGTTGTGTCATTGCGGGCAAGAGAGAGAGAGAGTGTGTGTGTGTCTGTGTGTGTGTGTGAGAGAAAGAGAGAGAGAGAGAGAGAGAAACTGAGTCAGACCGACGCAGAGTTGCCCCAGGGGAGGAAAAAAAATCTCTTATATAACCGTGTCGAGATTATTCGTCTTGGGGTGCCCAGTTGCCCCAAGGACAAGCGGTTCCGGGGGGGTCCCTGGAGCGAGAGCCCAGGGGGGAGGGCGTTGGCCTGGCAGGTGGCCGACCCGGGTTCGATCCCCGGCATCCCCTAGGGTCCCCCCGAGCACCGCCAGGAGTTGATTCCTGAGTGAGTGCAGGGCCAGGAGGAAGCCAAAAAGCAAAACATAAATAAATAGAAATTTTAAATAATAATAATAATAATTTAGAGGCTGGAGCGATAGCCCAGCAGGGAGGGCGTTGGCCTGGCAGGCGGCCGACCCGGGTTCGAGTCCCGGCGTCCCCTAGGGTCCCCTGAGCACTGCCAGGAGTCACTCGTGAGCACAGAGCCAGGAGTCAGCCCTGAGCATCGCCGAGTGCGACCAGAAAAATAAAAATCAATAAAAATTAAAAGGGGAGGGTTGCTTCCGGGAACACAGTGGACAGACACACCGTCTCACACACACACACACACACACACAGACACTGACACACAAACACGCGTGTACGCCGGAGACTCACACGGGAAGGATGGGCAGGCAGCTCACAGAGTCACGGAACACCCTCAGCAGTGCCCAGCACACAGGCCGTGCTGCACGCAGAAAGACACACACACACTACACACTCTGATGCCCAAACAGACACACACTCACTGTCTCTCTCTCTCACACACACACACACACACACACACACACACACACATACTCTCTCTCTCTCACCTGCAGTGACACAACGCCAGGTCCACAGGCTGACACAGATACACACTCACCCTCACATGCACTCACGCAGACACGCACACGGTCACACACTCACCCAGGAACACACAAGCACACACTCACACACACACTCTCTCACCCATAGTCACACAACACAGTGTCACACAGATACACACTCACTCTCACACGCACTCACACAGACACACACACTCTCACACACTCAACCAGGAACACACACACACACACACACTCACACACTCTCTCACCCATAGTCACACAACAGTGTCCACAACCTCACACAGACACACACACCGTCACACACTCACCCAGGAACACACGAACACACACTCACACACACTCTCTCTCACCCATAGTCACACAACACAGTGTCACACAGATACACACTCGCTCTCACACGCATTCACACAGACACACACACGGTCACACACTCACCCAGGAACACACAAATACATACGCACACACTCTCTCTCAGTCACAGTCACACAACACAGTGTCAGACAGAGACACACAGATACACACCCGCTCTCACACGCACTCAGACACTCTCACACACTCACCCAGGAACACACAAATACATACTCACACTCACACACACTCTCTCTCAGCCATAGTCACACAGCACAGTGTCCACAACCTCACACAGACACACCCTCACACACACGCAGACACACACTGTCACACAATCACCCAGACATACACACTGTCACACACTCACCCAGCTGCACACACACTCACACACACACACACACTCTCTCCCACCCACAGCCACACAACAGTGTTCACAGCCTCCCACAGATACACACTCACCCTCACACTCATGCAGACATGCACACGGTCACACACTCACCCAGAAACACAGAAACACACACAGTCACACACTCACTCAGAAATTCTCTCTTGCCCATAGTCACACAACACTGTCTCCCCAGCCTCACACAGACACACACATTCACCCTCACACACACTCACACAGATACGCACACTCTCACACACTCACCCTGCTACACACACAGACACTCACACACCCTCTCACCCACAGTCAAAGAATACAGTCTCCACAGCCTAACACGCACACTCATGCTCACACACACACACACACACTCACGCAGACACGCACACTCTCACACCCTCACCCAGCTACACCCAAACACCCGCACTCACACCCACAACTCTCTGTCACACACAGCCCCAAGCCCTGCCCACGTCCTGTCGTCGTCTTTGGAGGAAGGAGAGGCCAGTGCCTGGGCCCCTCCGGCCGCCCGCGGGCAGCTGGTCAGGAGCAGTAGGAGGACCCGCAACCCCTGGACCTGGTGTGTGCGACGAAGACCCTGGTGTGTCCCCCCCAGAAGCCCACCCCCTCTTCCCACGAGGCTCGGGCTTTGTTGTGGGTCTTTGTGGGGAGGGGGTGGACGACGGCAGAAGTGGCCGCTGGCCCAAGACTCTTCAAGCAACTTCTGACACGCAGGGCTGGGACGTCCAAGTCCAGTCCAGTGGACACAGCTGTGCCCCCAAGCCCGGGACGCACAAACGAACTCCGAGACCCGTGGGTCAGGGGCCATCGCCTGGACAGCTGACCCCAGGGGTCCTCCAGGGAACGGAGGAGGACGAGTGACTCTCTTCACGACGGGTCACCCACTGGCCACGCCGCGTACACAGGGGGGTCCTGGCTCTGTCCGGGACCGGACACGTCGGAGTCTCCGGTGCAAGTGACCGGGCAGCGTTGGGTGACCACTGGTCCAGCCGGTCAAAGCTTTTGAGGCCCTTGTGTGCCACAGGCCCACGTGGCCGGGTCTTGGGTCTCCCTTGGGCGCAGGGCTTGGACCAGGCAAGGCTGTCCGTGACCGACTGGGGGTGGCTCTGGGTGCTGCCCTGGACAGTGCGGGGTGGACGTGGCCTGCAGGTACCCGAGGGCCCCCCGGGACTTCCCTTATACAGGGTCCCCCATTTGCCAGGGAGGTCTCGGCCATCTGCTCCCCTCACCCAAGGGGTACCCCCGTCTCTCCATTCCTCATCTCTCTTTCCCTCTCTCTCCTTCTCTCTCCTTCTTTCTCCCTCTCTCTCCTTCTCTCTCTCTCCCTCTCTCCTCTCTCCTTCTCTCTCCCCTCCTTCTTCCCTTCTCTCTCCTTCTCTCCTTCTCTCTCTCCCTCTCTCCTTCTCTCTCCTCTCCTTTCTCTCTCTTCCTCTCTCTCCCTTCCTTTCCCTCTCTCCATCTCTCTCTCCCTTTCTCCTTTTCTCTTCCCCTCTCTCTCCTTCTCTCCCTCCCTTTTTCTCTCTTCCTTTCTCCTTCTCTATGTCCCTTTCTCCTTCTCTCTCCCCATCTCTCTCTTCTTCTTTCCTTCTCTCTCTCCTTCTCTCCTTCACTTTCTCCCTCTCTCCTTCTCTCCCCCCTCTTAATCTCTCTCCCTCTCTTCTTTTCTTCTCTCTCCTCTCCTTTCTCTCTTTCTCTCTCCTTCTCTCCATCTCTCTCCCTCCCTCTCCCTCTCTCCTTTCTCTCTCTCTCCTTCTCTCTCCTTCTTTCCTTCTCTCTCCTTCTCTTTCTCCCCCTCTCCTTCTCTCTCCCTCCCTCTCCCTCTCTCTCCCTCTTTCCATCTCTCCCCCTCCATCTCCCTCTCTCCTCTCCCTCTCTCCCTCTCCCTCCATCTCTCTCCTTCTCTCTCCATCCCTCCCCATCTTCCTCTCCCTCCATCTCTCTCCCTCCATCTCCCTCTCCTCCTCTCCACAGTTCCATCCTCATCCCCGCTCCCCCCCCCCCCCAGGCGTCTCTCCATTTCTTCCCTTGGATTTCCATCTCTCTCCTGTTCCCTTCCATCCTTCTCTGCCTTCTCCCTCTGTCCTCTCTCGGGGTCTGATTCCCAGCTCGGACGCCCCCCTACCTGCACCCCACCACCTCCTTAGGGGAAGCCCGTGCGCCCACCCGGTGGTGGTTCCCTGAGTGTGTCGGGGGCATCCCCACCTCCTTAGGGGAAGCCGGTGCGCCCACCCGGTGCTGGTTCCCTGGGTGTGTTGGGGGCACCCCCACCTCCTTAGGGGAAGCCCGTGCGCCCACGCGGTGCAGGTTCCCTGGGTGTGTCGGGGGCGGCCGAGCCCCCCGGGGTGGGACCTTCCTCCCTGCGCCCCTCAGGCCCGCTGCGCGCCCGCCCGACAGCCCGCGCAGGCCCCGGGCGGGCGGGTGGGCGGTGGGCGCGCGCCTACCCTACCCGGGGCGGGCGCTTGGATGCATAATGCATGAGGGGTCGTTTGCGATTCCGTGTGATAACGCGCGCGCGCGCGCCTCCGCTTTGATTAGCCGGGCCGCCGCGACCCAAACCTGTTTGTTCAGTTGCAAGGGGGCCCCTTCGCCTGCCGCCTTTTGAAGTCCTGGCGGGGTGGGGTGGGGTGGGCTGCAGGGAGAGGCGGAGGGGAGGCGGCTCCCGAGTCCTCGCAGTCCTTCGCGCCTCCTCCTCCCCGACGCGTCCTCCCCAAGCGGGACCCGAGCATCCCCGGCGCGCGCGGTGTGGGTGTGGGTGTCGGTGCGCGCCCGGAGAGGCGCAGCGCAGCGCTCCGGAGACAGACTTGGGGAGACGCGCAGAGACGCGGGCCGGGCCCGAGGGGAGGAAAGACGGGAGGGAATAAGGAGGGAAGGAGAGAGGGAAGGAGAGACAGCAGAGAAAAGGGAGGGACGGAGGAAGAAGGGAAGGAGAAAGAGAGAGAGGAAAGGAGATATGGGAGGGAAGAAGGGATGGAAGGAAGGAGGGATGATAAGGAAGGTCATCCCGGAAAGGAGGAAGAGAGGGAGAGACGGAAGGAAGGAGGAAAAGAGAGAGGGAGGGGAGGAGGGAAGGAAGAAAAAAGGAAGGAAGGGAGGATGGGATGAGGGAGGGAAGGAAGGAGAAAGGAAGGATGGGAGGATGAAATGAGGGAAGGGAGGAGGGAAGGACGAAGGAAGGGAGAAGGAGGGATGGAAGAAAGGATGTTGGGAAGGAGGAAAGAAGAGGACATTGTGGAGGAAGGGAGGGAAGGGATGGATAAGGGGAAGAGAAGAAGAAACAAAAAAGAGGGAAAGGGAATTTAGGAAGGAATGGAAGGTAGGAAGGAAGGAAAAGAGGGAGGGAGGGGAGGAGGGATAGAGGGCAGAAGGAAGGAGGGAAAGGGAAAGATGGAAGAAAGGATAGAAGAAAGGATAGAAGGAAGAAAGGAGGAAACGACGGAAGGGAGAGCAGAAAAATGGAAGAGAAGAGGGGGAAATGAGGAAGGAAGAAGGGAAGTTAGGAAGGAAAAGGAAGAACGGATGAAAAGAAATAAAAATGAAGGAAAGGGAAGGGAAGGAAAGGAAGGAGGGAAGGAGGAAGGAAGGAAGGAAGGAAAGAAGGAAGGAAGGAAAGAAGGAAGGAAAGAGAAAGGAAGGAGGAAGGAAGGAAAGGAGGAAGGAAGGAAGGAAGGAAGAAGGGAAGGAAGGAAGGAAGGAGGAAGGAGGGAAAAGAAAAGATGAAAGAAAGGATAGAAGGAAGGAAGGAAGAAAGGAGGAAACGATGGAAGAAGGGAGGGCAGAAAAATGGAAGAGGAGAAATGAGGAAGGAAGAAGAGAAGTTAGGAAGGAAAAGGAAGAACAGATGAAAAGGAATAAAAATGAAGAAAAGGGAAGGAAAGGAAAGGTAGGAGGAAGGAGGGAAGGAAGGAAGGAAGGAAGGAAGAAGGGAAGGAAGGAAGGAAGGAAGGAAGGAAGGAAGCAGAGGAAGGGACCATCCCCAGCCCCCGAGAGCACGGACCCAGGGCGGGGGTCTGGGCTCTCCGCATGGGCCTGGGGCTGAGTTTCCTCGGCGGGACCCTCTCCCGGGGGGCTGTGAGCGGCAGACCCGGCCCTGGGAGACGCTGCGCGCACCAAACGCTCAGGGAGTTCGACCCCCAACCCACGGAAACGTCCCCGGGGCGGGGGGCGCGTCCCTCCACGTCCTCGCGGGGACCCGGGCGAAAGCGGCGCAGAGGGAGGGAAGAGAGAGGACCAAGGAGCAAGGAGGTTTATTAGCGGGGGGCCGGGGAGGGGGCGCATGGAACAGGCGGGTGACCCCTTCCAGAGTCCGCTGACAGATTCCGTGCGGCGGCGCGCGCACGAAGGGGGTCCCGGAGACGTAGGAAAATCGCCCCGTCACCACACACACACACACACACACACACACACACACACACACACACCGGTCGGTTCCGTGGGCAAGAGCGTCCGCGCCGCGGCGGACACGGCTTCCAAGCAACCGGTTTCCAAACCGTTTGTCCCAGCGCGACCAGGGCGCACCAAAGTGTACCGGTACCGCGGGCTGTCGGGGCCTTGGAGACCCTCCCGAGATGCTGGCGCCGGGCGCGCAGGAGGAGGAGGAGGAGGAGGAGGAGGAGGAAGAGGAGGAGGAGGAGGAGGAGGAGGAGAAGGAGGAGGAGGAGGAGGAGGAGGAGGAGGAGGAAGAATAGGTGGAGAGCCGAGCGCGCCCGCTCCAGAACCGTCAGCCGCCGACCTGGACTTGCTCCATCCGGGCACCCACGCGCGCTTCCTCCGAGGGCGCAGCCTCCAAGTGTCCGCAGGCCCTCCGGGGCGACTCTGGGGTCCGTCTCCTCCGCCAGGGCGCAGCTCCCGTTCCGGCGCGGGTGGAGACCTCTCCATCCATCCATCCATCTATCCATCCATCCATCCATCCATCCATCCATCCATCCATCCATCCATCCCCAACCGAGAGAGTCCTTTCTGCTCCAGCCAGTGAGAGAAGGAACGCGGGTACCTGTTTTGGAGACCGACGCCAGCCAGCGCCTGCACCCCGGGCGCTCTCTCTCTCTCTCTCTCTCTCTCTCTCTCTCTCTCTCTCTCTCTCTCTCTCCTCTCGTCTCTCGCTCTCTCCTCCTCAGCCTTCCAAATCAGCACCGTCACCTCTGCCCGACGCCCAACCGTGCTGAAATAAAACGCCAAGAAACGCAACCGGGGGAGGCCGGAGGTTGGGGGGTGGCGCGCGCCGGTGTGCGTGCGTGCGTCCGTCCGCCGCCGAGCCCGGAGCGTAATTGCCGCAGACGGAGCGCGCGCGCGGGGAGGGGGCGGGCGCGCGGGGTGGGTGGGTGGGTGGGTGGGTGGAGAGGTGGTGGTTGGGTGTGGGGGGGGTTGGGTTGGGTTGCCGGGGAGGAGGTAGCGGTGTATAAATACGGAGCCCTCAATTTGAAAGCCATAAATAACAGCGGGTCGGATCTGCCGCGCGCGCCGCGCCCGGCCGTCCCGACCGTCCGCTCCCCTGGGCGCGCGGGAGACGCAGCCCCCCGGGCCGGCTGCGCCGCGCCGAGCCCCCCGCGGACCCCCCGCCGCCCCGCGCCGCGATGGAGGAGCTCACCGCCTTCGTCTCCAAATCTTTCGACCAGAAAGCCAAGGAGAACGGCGGCGCAGGAGGCGGCGGCGGCGGCGGCGTGGGCGCCAAGAAAGATTCGATCACGTACCGGGAAGTTTTGGAGAGCGGACTGGCCCGCTCCCGCGAGCTGGGCATCTCGGAGCCGAACCTGCCGGACCTCGCCGAGGGCGGCGGCCACTGCCCGGTGCTTTTGTTCAAAGACCACGTGGACAGCGACAAGGACAAGCTCAAAGAGTTTGGCACGGGGAGGGTGGCCGAAGGTAGGTCAGCGAGCGCGCGGTCCCCGCGGCTCCGCGCCCCGCCGAGCGCGCGGGGAGAGGCCCCGGGCGCCGTGGCCGCGGGCCTTCCGTGGCGCCGGCCTTTCCAGCGCGCGCTCGGACGCCGGGACCCGGGGCGCCCGCTCGCCTGACTTTTGGCGAGCGGGGAGGTTACGCGTGGAACGGTGGCGGAGAGGCTGGAGGCGGACAGGGGCCTTGGCACGCGGCGCCGCCACCTCCAGAACTTCTCCCCGGGCGCGCCAACGTGCCGTCCACCCCGACCCCGGCCCAGGACCAAGCGACCGGTTGTTCCCGCTGCCCCTCGGCCGCGCGCCGGCGCGCGCAATACCCGGGCCGCGCCGGCGGCGTCTCCTTACCTCGCTCCGAGGCCCGGCTCGGGATGGGGCCAAGCGCCTGGTGCGGGTCGGGCCGACCCCGCGCGTTCCCGCCTCCTGCGCCTCCCAGGCCTCCGCATCCCCTCGCCCTTGAATCCGGAGAGGCGCGGGACCCCCGTTGTTGGAAGCCGCGTCTCCGCGCTCCTCGGCGCGGCGGCGAGCGGGTTTTCTCTCCCCGGAGCGCAGCCCTCGGTGCCGCGTCCCGTTTTTCTCTTCCCGACCAGGCGGCCCTGGTTCTGCGGCCCAAAGGCGAGGTGTCGAGGCAGATTTCTTTCCGGGCGTCCTGTGCGAGCTGGGTTGGGGTGGACCCCGCCGGTCACCTACTGCGTCTCCCCACTTAACAAACGGGGGCCACGATCAGCTCCACCAGGGGCCCGCAGAACGGAGCGGGGGTTTCTCAGGAGGTGTTGCAGAGCCTGGCTTTTCTTGACAAAGCAGCATCGCAGGGAGCGCTGAAGGCGTCCTGTTTTTGAGGAATGTCCCCCAAAAACAGTCCCCCCCAGAGCCCTCTTGCTGACTGGATTTTGTGTTCTGTGGAGACAGTCCCCGGGCTAAGGATCCAGCCTGTTCCTACGAGCTCATCCCGAAAGCTGCAGGCCACAGGGAAAGAACCCCACCAGCCCCTTCTCTGACCTAGTGCCCATGGGGGACACTGGTTTGCCCTGGCTTACTTCAGGGGACCACTCCCCTCTTTTTCTTCCCATGGGAACCCACCAGTGCCACCTCCTCGGGGCTAAGGACGGTGCAGTTTCGTTTTTCAGTGTACATGTGCGCCGGCCTCACACAAGCTCCAAGTACCAGCCGGAGAAACCTCCAGCTAATGTCCAGAAACTTGCCTCTTTTCCTCCACGAATGGACGGTCTGGTCCGGGGGTCTTTCCCTAGAGGCTGGGCCCCTCACAATGCCAGCCCCTCTGTGCCAGGCAGGGAAGGCCAGTTAGCCATGTAAACACACGCCTTTCAGCTTGGAAGGGCCAAGGAAAACCTTTCACGGAGTGCAGAGAAATCCCCAAGAGGGTCGTCATTCCCTCGTCCTGGGGGCACACAGACCCCGTAGCTAGAGCAGGCTGGACACCCACCAGCTTGGAGACCCTGGCCGGCGTGGAGCTCGGAGAGCTGAGTATACCCGGCAGGCATATTCGGGGTCGGAGCAGGGCTTTGGAAGGAAGCAAAAGGGTCCTGCCCAGGAAGGGTCCAGGCTTGCGGAACCAAGGGAGAATCTGGAGGAAGGTCAGTGAGGGAGAGACCTAGGTGGGAGCAGGAATTCTCGGAAACGCATTTTATCATTCCCGGAGAGAACGAAGGATCCTTGGGTATCCGGACGATGCCCTTAATTCTTCTCTGCCCGTCGCTATTGGCAAGTTCCTGAGTTTCTCCTGGGGCCTCGTGTGCCTTGCCTCGGACTGCCCTTGAGGGCCTGGGCCTGCCCTTGACACGGGGTGCGGGCCAGGGGGAGGAGGTGGCCAGCCCGGCCCGGCTGGCCAGGCTGGCCCCGTCCTTGGCATCGGGACGGGAAGGCAGCACAGGGACACAGATCCTGCAGGAAGTTGGAGTTCCCCGCGGCTTCAGTGGGTCCTGGAGACACTTTTCCTCCTGTGGGCTGACTTTAAGACGGGAAGAAGAGGAGGCAGCAAGACCTGGGCTGAGGGCTACTTCCCACCTGCCCACTCTGCTGAGTCCCCTGGAGCCTTGTGTCCTTGTGTCCGCTGAACACAAGAGGGGTAGCCCGTGAAAATGGACCTGGGTGCAGACGGACGAAAATCAAACAGCCGGCCACGTTCGGCTTATAGAGGCCACCACCGTATCAAGTCCAGTGCCCTGGGACACCCACCCAGTGACTAATGTCCCTCCAGGGTCCCGGAAACTGGAAGCAAGCCCTGGGCCAACTCTGTGTGTCTGTGTGTCTATGTGTGTGTGTGTCTGTGTGCGTGACAGGGCAGACCACCCACCCTTCCCTGGGTCCTTTCCTGCTGTTGGTTCTCGGGCTTGTAAGCCCAGTTAGGCCTGGAAAAACAACACACACCTGCCCAGAGCAGACACCCCATCCTGGGGGAACCCCAAGCTTGAGGTCTTTCTTCAAGGCAGAACAACGGAAAACTCACATTTAAGGAGCGAGGGAGAGAGAGAGAGAGAGCCGGGGAGAGAGGTGGTGATGCACCCGTTCTTCCATAAGTCAACAGATCCAGGGGCATAATTGGGCCAAGTTGATTAAGATGCCCAGTGCCCCCCGAGGGTTACCCTGAGGACTCCAAAGCGCCCAGCACGGTTTGTCGTGTCCTGCGCGCAGGCCGGGGCGTCAGGACACTCTGGGGTCGCCCGAGTTTTTGCACCCTGCACGGGCGCAAGGCGCATCCGGCCTAGCAAGAAAGCGCGCGCGTGGTGCGCAGGGGCCCAGTGGGAGCGCGCGGGGCTGCCTCTCCATGCGCGCGTGTGTGTCTGTGTGTGTTTGTGCGTGTGTTCGGGGCTCGGGCCGCTCAGCCCTGTGACCCCCCACCCCCACCGCCTCCCCCGGTCCGCCCTCCTCCCCGACCCCGCAGGCCTTTACGACTGCAAGGAGAAACCGCCGCGCGACGACGTCAAGTCCGAGGACGAGGACGGACAGACCAAATTGAAGCAGCGGCGCAGCCGCACCAACTTCACGCTGGAGCAGCTCAACGAGCTGGAGCGGCTCTTCGACGAGACACACTACCCCGACGCCTTCATGCGGGAGGAGCTCAGCCAGCGGCTGGGGCTGTCGGAGGCGCGGGTGCAGGTAAAGGGAGGGCCGCGAGGAGGGCGCACGCAGCGCACGGGACACGCGCGCGGGGCGCACGGAGCGGGGGTCTCCGGCCCGAGGCGCGCGCGCGGGCGCGCGGGCTTTGCAGCCGGCCCCGCTAGACCGGGGGGCGCGCCTGGGGGCGACCCTGTCCCCTCACTCATCTGCCACCCCGCAGCGGCCTGGGCACTCCCGGAGGCGCTGGAGAGGTCGGCGGGGGCTCGCTCCCCGGCGGCGGCGGCGGCGCGCGGGGCGTCTTTTCTGAGCTCCGCGCCTCGCCCGCTCCCTTCGTCCCGAGCCGGGCCCGGATTAGCCGGGGCGCGCAGCCGCCGGGGGCCTCGGGGAGCCCGGGGTGGGGGGCGGCGGCCCGGAGCGCGCGGAGCCAGCCAGACTCTCCATCTGCCGCATCTCCGTCTGCGCCCACGGGCCGCGGGGACCGCGGGAGGCACTTGTGCGCGCGGAGAAGGGCCGCGGGGAAGCCGGGCTGGCATTAAATATACTAATTTATTGGAGGGCTGGTCGGGGGGGAGGAGGGGGCGGCTGGCGAGCGGAGCGCCGTCCCGTCCGGAGGGGCCTCGTCCCCTCCCCTCCCCTCCCGAGCGAGCGCCGAGCTGCGCGGGGCTGAGCCCCCTCGGCTGGGCGGTCCCCTGGGTCTCGCGGGGGGCGGGAGGGCGGAGAGGGGATTTCTGTACAGGTTGGCAGGAGGGCCCTGGAGAGTCGGAGAGACGGGGGTCAGGCTGGCCGGGGCTCTGGGGACCCGTTTTAAATACATAGAATTAATATTACCAACTCGGGGGCGGAGGAGGCAGGGGAGCTTGCTGGAGAGGTTTTATTTGTGCAAGGAATATGCAAAACGGGGCAGAGGCTGGCTGCTTTGATTTTGTTTTTTTCTTTTTGCAAAGGGCTGCCGGTAAAAACATCCATTTGCTCCTGGGGACCGGGGCCCCTCGGCGCCTCGCACCCACCACCCCAGCACACAGACAAACAGACAGACAGACAGACAGACACCTTCAAGTTGCAGGGAAAAGGGTTAGCCATAAAAGCGGAGAGACTGTTGCAGGTTGGGTCCCCAGGCTGGTTGCTTGCTTGCAAGGCTTAGAAGCTCCTCTAAGTTGAATTGGTGGAAAACCCCACCCTGACCCCAGTTCCCCCCACCAGGATGTGTTTCAACCCTCACCCGGGGTCCGCCCGGCTCCAAGGCCATCTGTGGGTCCTGGTGCTCCCTCCCCCCCCCCCAGTCCCCCGTTCTCCGGGAAGACGGATGGGTCTTCAGCGCACAAATTAATGAAAAGATGAAACTTTTGCTGAAGGGGACATCGACGTCCCTGTCATCTCCCGGTCTCCCGCCCGGCGGCCGGCTGCGTTCCGTAATATCTCGCCGGCCGTGATGCACTGTTTTCTATAAAAATAAATTACTCGTAATTAAATTCCGCACTCTTTCTTCCAGTATAGTCTATTACTGACGGGAGCCCGCACACCTGGGCGGGACAAGGCAGCGTGCGTGGTCGCCGGGAATTTGTTCTGGGGGGGGAGAGAGAGAGAGAGAGAGAGAGAGAGAGAGAGAGAGAGAGAGAGAGAGAGAGGCATTTGGTGAGCACGCCGGTTTGTTCGTTCTCGTGGACGGTCTGCCAGCGTGGACAAGACCGTGTCCATCATAATGAAAATAAACCAGGCTCATGCAGAGGGAGGTAGCTTGGTTGATTTTTGTACTGTGCACAGAACGGGAAAAAAATTGTGCAGGGCAGACAGAGGCAAGGAAGAGGAGTCCTGAGGGGGGAAAAAAAATCAATTATGGAGAGTTCCTTGGGGAAGCCCCGGGGAAGGCTGACCCCCTGGCGGGCCGCGGAGAAGGTCTGTAGTGCTATTGTGTCTTATTCCTGGGTCCTTGGGTCCGCCCGCCCGCCCCGAGCCCGGGCTCGCGTTTCAATCTGGCGGTGGAAATTCGCTGTAAATAAATTGCAGAACCCGGAGAAGAGGCCGCTTATTAACCTTTTGTTTTGGGTGCTGGGGGTCCGGAGCAGAGCCGGGCGCCAGCCACGCAGCTGTCTCGGTGATAATGGAAAGTTATGAGGCCGCTCCTCGGAGCACCGCCGTAATTCAATTACAACAAATATCTTTGGGTTTATGGCGCAGAGCTAAATTAAATGTCATTATTCACTGTCTGTAATGGAAATCAAAAGGAAATTGCATTAGCGCGCACGCGTGCAGGGCCGCAGGAAACGGCCAAAGTGGCGTCTAATGAAGAAATAACTGTCGAGACTAGTGTTCCAGGCTTCACTTACCATATTCACGGCTAATTGGAATTGATCGGGGATCACCCCAAGACTGATTTATTAGCACCGAACGCGGCCGGCTAATTCGTCACTTTTATGCGCCGTCCTCGTCCTCGTCTTGTCTTCCGTGGGGTTTTCTTGCTCCCTTTCTTTTTTCCTGTTTTTTTTTTGGGACAGGGGGATCACACCCTGCGATGCTCAGGGGTTCCTCCTGGCTCATGGACTCAGGAATCACTCCTGGCGGTGCTCAGGGGGACCCTATGGGATGCTGGGAATCGAACCCGGGTCATCTGCACGTTTAGGGGAGAGATCGGAAGGTTTCAGACTGCTGTGAGCTGAGTTCGGTGTCTCCCCGAAGAAGCCCCTGGGCTCAGAAACGGTTTCCCCCGCCCCCCAGGACACACACCCACACCCAGAGAACCTTCTGACTCAGTGGGGTGCCTGGATGTCCAAAAGATTTTCTTTGCACTTGAAAGTTGGGGCTGTGGGGGGTTGGTTCCCTGTCTCAGAGAAGAATTCAGAAAACCTGGCCTGGCAAAGTTGCTTTTTTTTGTTTTTCTTTTTGTTTCTATTTTTTTTTTCTTTTCCTCAGACTCCCCGGATTCTCCCAAGACTGCTGCTGCTGTAAGACTCAGCGCTTTGCTGGGGGATTTCTGGAGAGGTTTCAATAAGGCTGGGAACTTTTTTTTTTTGTTCTTCCTCAGTGCCTGTGGGCCTGGGGGGGGGGGGCGGGGGGAGTTCCTTGGCCATCCTGGAGAAGATAATCCTGTAAACCCCAGAGAACCTGGGGGGAAAAAAAACCCACCTCCTGATCTGGGCAAACTCATCGCAGATGGTGGAACCAGGCACAGACGAGGACAGTGTTATTTATTTATTTATTTATTTATTTATTTTTGGTAAGCAATGGGCAATTATCCAGCACCGTCTGTGTGTGTGTGTGTGTGCGTGTGTGTGTGTGTTGTAACTTTCGACCAAGCGCTGCATTCATATACTCATTTATTTTGGAGGAGGGAGTTGTCGCCTGAATATGGAGATCAGACGGGGCTTTCGCGGGACCAATTAGGGGTCTTCTTCTCATCTTTCCTTATAAGCACTGCCGTGGCAAAATAAATAATAACTAAATAAATCAGAGGTATTTGCAGGGTGGGAGAGAGAGAGAGAGATAGAGGGAGGGAGGGAGGGAGGGAGAGAGAGATAGAGGGAGGGAGGGAGGGAGAGAGAGAGAGAGAGAGAGAGAGAGAGAGAGAGAGAGAGAGAGAACAGTGAAACAGTGGAGGGGAAAAGCTGTTTGCTTCGAACATGGTCACCCCAGGTTTCATCCGAGGCAACTCCGTTATAACTCCCTGAGCTCCATCACCCTGGAGTGCAGAGCCAGGCGTGGGAGCCCCCGAGCACCATCAGCTGTGACCCCACCCCCAAACCAAAAGGAAAACAAACAAACAAACAAAAACCAGCCAAATTAATGTGTGTATTCACTCCCCGTATTCGTATTGGGGGGCGGGGGGGGGGGAGTTCTGTGTTTTTCTGTGCATAGATGCTGAATTCCTGCACTGCAGGGAGCAGTCTCAGCCAACATCGGAGATAAGCTGGAACCCCTACGGGGGCGGGCGGGGGCGCGTCTCACAGACATTGGGAAGGGCTGGGCCAGGTCCTTAGCAGGAAGGAGCCTCACCTCGCGGGGTCCCAGGGGTGCCAGCTCAGTGGCCGCCGCCCGTCTGTCTCTGTCTCTTCAACCTGCAGGTTTGGTTCCAGAACCGAAGGGCCAAGTGTCGAAAGCAGGAGAATCAGATGCACAAAGGTGTGTCCTGATGGTGGTGGTGGGGGGGGGGGGTTTCCTGTGATATTTTAGGGGGAGGGCGAGGGTCCGCTCTGGACACAGGCTCCTGCTCACGCCGCTTCCTTTTGCAGGAGTTATTCTGGGCACCGCCAGCCACCTGGACGCGTGCCGAGTGGCCCCGTACGTGAACATGGGGGCCTTGCGGATGCCTTTCCAACAGGTAACCTGCTTCTCCGTCCTCCCCGCCCCCCGGAGCGGGTGGGGTGGGCGGGCGGGCAGAGGGAAGGGAAGCCCACCACCAGGCAACAGCCCGCCTGCCCTGGGCCCGCCGCCAGCCCAGCTCAGGAGGAAGAAAGCCTCTCCTTTTTTACAAGGCGGCATTCACGGGGCCCTGGGGTCCTTATGAAAATCACGCCATAAAACTGGCAGGGAGGCCAGGCTCTGGGCTTCGCTGGAGGACGGACGGGGGTGCGGAAACCCCCCTCCCCCGTAGTAGAGGCGGCATTGAGAACCCAGAGGTGGGCGCGGAAATCCCACCCACCCTGAGCCACCCACCCGGTTCCCCCCACAGTCTTCTTGGGGGCGGGAGAGAGGAGTCAGTGAGTCCCCGTGTCCCCTCCCGGTGCCTTTCCCCGGCCATGGGGGTCTTGGCACCTCCCCGTAGGCAGCCTGTGGGGCGCGGGGTGGGGGGATCTTCAGGGCTGAGCCGGCAGCTGGGACCGCCCACGTCACGGCCAGGGCTGGTGCCAGGGGCAGGTGGGGGTCCCGGGTGGGGGTCCCCACGTGGCGGGGCGGGGGAGGGGGGTGTCTGGCAAACAGAACCTGGATGCCCAGCGTGTGGGGTTCTGGGCATGCCAGGACCCAGAGAGAGAGAGAGAAGGACGGGAGAATCGGAACCAGCCCCATCACACGGCTTGGCTGCACGTGTGCTCACGTGTGTGTGTGTGTGTGTGCACCTGTGAACGTGTCTATGATCATGTAGGTACCGGTGAGGTGTGTTTGTGTGCACGGCTGCACAGACACACATGCCCACACACACATGCACGTAGTCACGTGTCTAGGCGTGACGGGTTGTGAGTCTGCAACCATTGGGCGTGTGTGTGTGTGTGCGCACCTGTGTACGTGCATGTGATCATGTAGGTACCGGTGAAGTGTGTTTGTGTGCACGGCTACTCAGACACACATGCCCACACACATGCATGTAGTCATGTGTCTGTGCGTGACGGGTTGTGAGTCTGGAACCATTGTGTGTGTGTGTGTGTGCACCTGTGTATGTGCATGTGATCATGTAGGTACCGGTGAAGTGTGTTTGTGTGCACGGCTGCTCAGACACACATGCCCACACACATGCATGTAGTCACGTGCCTGTGCGTGACGGGTTGTGTGTCTGCGACCATGGTTGTGTGTGTGTTTGTGCATGGGTGTTCTGCATCTGCATGTGTCTGTCTTTACATAGGAAAGCGTGTCTGTGTCTCTTTGCCTGCTCGGCATGTATGCCTGCGTTCTGTTCCATGCGTGTGTAAGCATGTGCACGCATGTGGACGCACACATTCGTGTGTTATGTGTGCGTATGCTTTGGTCCACATGTCCATGTGTGCTTCTATGTGCATATCTACAGCTCCGTGTGTGTCTGCATGCGTGTACACATGTGTGCACTTCTCATGTCTGTGCACGTATGGTCGCATGCAGGCATGACCCACATCTGGGTCTGTGCCATGCAGGTGTGTGTACGCATAGACATGCCAGAGCCACACGTCTGTGTGTTCTATCCGTGTGCGCACGGGACTGTGCATATGGGCGCAGATCCATGTGTGCTCTACGTGTGCTTCTGCATGTGCATGTGTGTGCACATGTGTGTACTGCTTGTGTCTGTGTACATATGGTCGCGTGCATGCATGACACATACCTGCGTACACACACGCACCCACAGCCACACGTCTGCATGTTCTATCAGTGTGCGCACGGGACTACGCATATGGGCACGGATCCATGTGTGCTCTATGTGTGCTTCTGTGTGTGCATGTGTGTGTACACTGCTCATGTCTGTGTACATATGGTCACGTGCACACATGACACATACCTGCGTACACACAGACGCATCCACAGCTACACGTCTGCGTGTTCTGTCTGTGTGCGCACAGGACTACGCATATGGGCAACAGATCCATGTGTGCTCTATGTGTGCTTCTGCGTGTGCATGTGTGTGCATGTGCGTGTACTGCTCACGTCTGTGTGCATATGGTTGCGTGCACGCATGACACATACCTGCATACACACACGCATGTACAGTCACATGTCTGCATGTTCTACTCGTGTGCACATGGGACTACGCATATGGGCACAGATACATGTGTGCGCTAAGTGTTCTTCTGCGTGTGAATGTGTGTGCACACATGTGTACTGCTCATGTCTGTGTACATATGGTCGCATGCACACATGACACATACCTGCGTACACACACACATCAATAGCCACACATCTGCATGTTCTATCCATATGTGCATGGGACTACACGTATGGGCACAGATACATGTGTGTTCTATGTATGCTTCTGCGTGTGCATGTGTGTGCACACGTGTGTACTGCTCACGTCTGTGTACATATGGTCGCGTGCATGTGTGACACATACCTGCGTACACACACATGCACCCACAGCCACACATCTGCGTGTTCTATCCGTGTACACACAGGACTACACATATGGGCACAGATCCATGTGTGTTCTATGTGTGCTTCTGCGTGTGCATGTGTGTGCACATGCGTGTACTGCTCACGTCTGTGTGCATATGGTTGCGTGCACACGTGACACATACCTGCGTACACACACGCGCACCCACAGCCACACGTCTGCATGTTCTATCCATGTACACACAGGACTACGCATATGGGCACAGATCCATGTGTGTTCTCTGCGTGTGCATGTGTGTGTGTGGTTGCACATGTGTTCGCCGGTTGCATCAACAGACACCAAGCGTGGGGGGGGGCATCGGGGAACTTGAGAGTCCTGCGTGGGGGTTCCAGGTGCAGAGGGGTCCCTCTACACGGGTCAGGGTGACCAGGCCCCCTTTGGCTGAGGGCGGCTGCCTCCCCGTGCCAGGCTCTGTTGGGCGCCAGACCCCGCGTGGCAAAGGGGCGTTTGCAGTGGACACCAGAGAGAGCCTGAACGGGAGAGGAGTGACCGGTGGGCGCATCTGAGGCTCAGGGGAGTGATGCCCAGGGCTGGAGCTGGGAGGAGTCTGATGCCCCTGGAAGGAGTGTCCACCTGGGCCAGGGCCCTCCCCAAGGGGCAGAAGGTGGGGAGAGTCTGGGGGTCCCCGGGCAGGGACTCTGGCCACTCACCCGCTCACGGGGGGCTGCCCTTTCGCCCCCACCCCGGCAGGTCCAGGCCCAGCTGCAGCTGGAGGGCGTGGCGCACGCCCACCCACACCTCCACCCGCACCTGGCGGCGCACGCGCCCTACCTGATGTTCCCGCCGCCCCCCTTCGGGCTGCCCATCGCCTCGCTGGCCGAGTCCGCGTCGGCCGCCGCCGTAGTGGCCGCGGCGGCCAAGAGCAACAGTAAGAACTCCAGCATCGCCGACCTGCGGCTCAAGGCGCGCAAGCACGCCGAGGCGCTGGGACTCTGACCCCGTCGGTCCGTCCGTCGTCCGTCGTGGGCTCCGCGGCGCGCGCCCCTCCCCGGCCCGCTGCCCACCCCCGAGAGCGCGACAGCAGAACCCCCCTGACCGACCTCCCTCTCCCCTGGACGCCGGAGAGCCAGCCGGGGCGCGGCCCTTGGAAGGACCCCGCGCGCGCGCGCGGCACCCCTCCTCTCCAAATTACGCGCTGCTGGAGACGCACCTGGCGTGTGCGCGCGCGCGCTCTTGGGGCACTTTTTGGGGCGCGCGTTCCAAGTCCCCCCAGCGCGCCTCCGTGCGCCCCCCGCGCCCGCTCCCCGGATCAATGCATGCGGCCTCGCTCCCCACGTCTCAGGCCTGCCAGCCTGTCTCACTGCAGAGCCGGGCACCGGCACGGAGCGGCGTCCCCAGAATGCCCGTTGGTTGGTTGGTTGGTTGGTTGGTTGGTGGGTGGGTGGGTCGCCGACGCGCGCAGCCTTGCAGTGCAGAGAACTGACCCCACCGGTGACCTCCAGGGAAGAATGTGAATTGTCGTCCGCTTGCAACTTCACTGGCCACGCTGCGCCCTGCCTGTGCGCCCCTCCGACTTCAGCAATAAACAGCCAAGGAAGACGCCAGGCGGGGGTGTGAGGGTGCCTAGTGTGTGTGTGTGGGTGTGGGGAGGTGGCGGGGTCCTGACTTGGTATCCGAGTAGGATGCCAAGAGTCACCCCGACTTCTCCTGAACGCACTGCCCGCCCTCACCTCTCCTGGGCACTGGCTTTGGAATTCCTGGTGCCACGGAAAACCGGACCCTGGATGGCTTTTCCCCATCTGCAATTCCCGAGCTGAACTTTTTTTTTAAAAGAAAAATTTTTTTTTCTTTGTTTCCCGAATGCAGAAGCGAAATTCCTTGCACCCGGGGATGGGAGACAGACAGACAGACAGACAGACAGGGGTGGAGGAGGGCATGGGAGGGGGCCCAGAGAGAGAAAGAGAGAGAGAGAGGAGAGAGAGACTCGCAGCATTAACTTGACTGAAATGCAATTTACATGCAGAATCGTGCAATACTGTACATATTATAGATTTAAAAATAAAAATTTTGGGGGGAGTAAGCCTCGAAGGGCCTTTGTGTTCCTCCTGAACCTTTCTGGCTGTGGGCTCAGGACTCTGGGGTATGTCGGGGTGGGGGCTCCTGGGGACTGTAAGGACATGGAGTTTGCTTTGCTGTGGGTGGTCCCGGTACAGGACTGGGGTGGGGGGTGATGTCAGAGTGTGTACCAAGCCCCTTTCGGACGGACGGGGAGAGACACTTCTTTGGTGGTCGCCCAGATTGCGTGTTGGAAGGGAATGTGGCTTTTGTCAATCTTCTCTTTCTCCCTTCCGGACATCTTTAGGGTGTCCACCACCCACGGACCCCACCTGTACCCCTCAATCACATGTGGTCCACGTAGCACCCAGGGTCAGCCGCAGGGCGGCGGAGTGGTTTGCCCCCATCCTTACCAAAGTGTTTGCCGGGGCCGGGTGTGAGATTCGCCGGGCGCTGGAATTCCAGGCTCGGCTCAGGGCTGGCGTTCCACACGCAGAATTGTGTGGGCTTCTCCGAGTCTCCGTTTGGCGGTGTTCGATTGCCCCCAGACCCTTCTCCTGCATTGGTCCGTGCCCGAGTGGGTTTGGGTGTAAGCGAAACAACAACAACAACAGAAATAAACCCGCACCGGCGGAAAGTTCTTTTCCCTGGAAAGCGGGTTGGGTTGAATCTTTTTTCCAGGAAGCCGGAACGCAGCCTCTCGGACTCGCCTCTTCGGAAATCCTCCACACCGCCGGCCGAATCAAAGGGCCCCTTCAAAAAAAAAAAAAAAAAGACGGGGAAACAAAGTTCTTTCTTTTCTTTCTTTCTTTTTTTTTTTCATTCGTTCTGAAATTTTAGAAGATCCCGGCCGCCGGGCAGAGCCCTCGGAAGGAAGCCAGGCGTTTTCAAATCACTGGCACCTTTCGGCCGAGACGTTAACGGCGTTGTGGCCTTGGCTGGCGGCTCGGAAACGTCCGCCAGGTAATGGAGAAGCCCCGACTAAGTGGTACCTCCCCCGTGCCCGGCATTGCCTCACTTGGCAAGTGTTGGAGTTCAGGGTTTGTGGTGATTCCCCGATACCATGAGTTCTTGCAAGCAACACGGGCACAGTTCATCACGGGCAGAGAGGTTGCCCGGATGCCCGGCGTAGCTCATGACAGTGCCCAAGATCCGTTTCCCCTGGAGAGAGGAGCCGTGTGACCTCCTGATCCTGCACAAAGCCGACAACTGGGTTGTGTACGTGGCCTGTCGGTAGCCCACGAGGCCACGGAGAAGCCCTCTGGGTTTCAGCTGGTACTGCGCCGTCTCTGAGCTCCTTGTTCGGGGGAAGGAAGGTCTCGGCGATTTCTCCTGGTCTTGCTCACCGTGACCCTGTGGGCACGTGGCCAGGCTGGGGGGCTGCCTGGTGTCCGGTCTGTGCGCTGGGCGGTCCTTGAACCAGCAAACCAGCTCCGCAGGGCTGTGTCTTGGAGGCCATAAGAACCGATAATCACCTGGGGCTGGAGCGAGGAGGGCATTGGCGTGGCATGAGGCCGACCCGGGTTCGATTCCCAGCATCCCCTAGGGTCCCCCGAGCACCGCCAGGAGCAATTCCTGAGTGCAGAGCCAGGAGGAACCCCTGAGCATCGCTGGGTGGGACCCCAAAAGCAAAATTAAAATTTTTACGACTGTACCACTCATCCCAGAGAGGTGGGTGGGGGGTTTCGAAGCTCCCCAAAGCTCGGTGGGTGTCTCCACAGTGGCGTGAGGAAGAAGAAGAAGAAGAAGAAGAAGAAGAAGAAGAAGAAGAAGAAGAAGAAGAAGAAGAAGAAGAAGAAGAAGAAGAGGAGGAGGAGGAAGAGTTTTTTCTTTCTTTCTTTCTGTCTTCCTTTCTTTCTTTCTTTCTTTCTTTCTTTCTTTCTTTCTCTTTCTCTCTCTTTCTCCCTTTCTCTTTCTTTCTTTCTTTCTTTCTTTCTCCCTTTCTTTCTTTCTTTCTTTCTCTCTTTTTTCTTCTTTCTTTCTTTCTTTCTTTCTTTCTTTCTGTCTTCCTTTCTTCTTCTTTATTTCTTTCTCTTTCTCTCTCTTTCTCCCTTTCTTTCTTTCTTTCTTTGTTTCTCTCTTTCTCTCTTTCTTTCTTTCTTTCTTCCCTTCTTTCTTTCTTCTTTCTTTCTTTCTTT
>NW_026606430.1:0-7500 GCF_029834395.1 Sorex fumeus | reverse complement strand
ATCAGTCTGGGGCGGGGGGTCCTTGAGTTTGCTGTTGAGGGTCTGAGGGCTGTGCTCCGTCCTAAGGGTCCCGGGAGGGTCCTTCCTGCCTGCCCCGCTGTCCCGGCTCCCGGGGGTCTCCGGGCGTCCCTGGGTGGGGGGCCGTGTGTGTGTGTGTGTGTCTGTGTGTGTGTGTGTGTGTGAGACCCTGGCAGGACCCCAGGGCTGCAGGATCCCAAGTCCGTGTGTGTGTGTGTGTCTGTGTGTGTGTGAGACCCTGGCAGCACCCCGGGGCTGCAGGATCCCAAGTCCGTGTGTGTGTGTATGTGTGTGTGTGTGTGAATCAGACCCTGGCAGGACCCCAGGGCTGCAGGATCCCAAGTCCGTGTGTGTGTGTGTGTGTGTGTGTGTGTGTGTGTGTGAGACCCTGACCCCAACCCTCTTGTGAGACTTTGTGGGGCGTGAGAATGATGGACGGACACGACCCAGGAGATGTCCAGGGCTGCGGGGTGTCCCCACCTCTGTGGGCTGGGGGACGAGGTGACAAGGCTGACCTGCACACCACCCCGAGAAGCTGCCTTGAGCACCCCAGGCCCTTTGCACTGCCAGCTGCCACGCCCAGCGCCCGCACCGCACCAAGGTGGTGGCCCTGCGGCAGACACGGGGAAGCTTCTAGAAAACGGTGGAGCTGGCTGAATGCAGCAGCTTCTGCCTGGGGCTGGAGGCTGAGTTTGACCCCTGACCCCTGACCCTTGACCCGTGAAAGGAAGTGCCGGTTTTTTTTTTAAAGGTACCAAAGAAAAAATCAAACAGGTTTTATTTGGAAGTTTTGAGGAAGGGGAGGGAGGGAGAGAAAGAGACAGAGAGACAGAGAGAGACAGAGATGGAGAGACAGAGAGACAGAGACAGAGACAACAGAGACAGACAGACAGTGCGAGAGAGAAAGAGACAGAGAGACAGAGACAGACAGAGATGGAGAGACAGAGACAACAGAGACAGACAGTGCAAGAGAGAAAGAGACAGATAGAGAGAGAGAGTCACAGAGAGACAGAGAGACAGAGACAGAGAGACAGAGACAACAGAGACAGACAGTGCAAGAGAGAGACAGAGATAGAGAGAGACAGAGTCACAGAGAGAGCAAAACAGAGACAGAGACAGAGAGACGGAGACAGAGAGAGACAGAGATGGAGACAACAAAGCTAAAGAGACAGTGCAAGAGAGAGAAAAAGAGAGAGACAGAGAGACAGAGACACAGAGAGAGAGCAAAAGAGACAGAGAGGTAGAGACAGAGACAGAAAGAGACAGAGACAGCAGAACGAGACAAAGAGACAGAGACACGGAGAGAGAGAGCAAGAGAGAGACAGAGGCAGAGAGAAATACAGAGAAAATATAGAGAGAGAGAGACGGATAGACAGAGACAGAGAGACAGAGAGAGACAGAGACACAGGCAGATACAAAGTCAACAGAGACAGAGACACAGTGCAAGAGAGAGAGAAAGAGAGACAGAGATAAAGAGAGACAGACAGAGAGACAGAGAGGAACAGAGAGAGACAACAGAGATAGAGAGACAGTGCGAGAGAGAGAGAAAAAGAGAGAGACACAGAGACAGAGACACAGAGAGAGCAAAAGAGACAGAGAGAGACAGAGACAGAGAGAGATAGAGACAGCAGAAAGAGACAGAGACACAGAGAGAGAGAACAAGAGAGAGACAGAGGCAGAGAGAAATACAGAGAAAATATATAGAGAGACAGAGAGGGATAGACAGAGACAGAGAGAGAGACAGAGAGGAATAGACAGAGACAGAGAGAGACAGAGAGGAATAGACAGAGACAGAGAGAGACAGAGAGAGGGGCAGACAGAGACAGAGAGAAAGTCAACAGAGACAGAGAGACAGTGCAAGACAGAGACAGAGACACAGAGAGACAGAGAACAGAGAAAGAGAGAGAGAGACCGAGAGAGAGAGAGAGAGAGAAACAGAGATAGAGAAACAGAGACAGAGACAGAATTGCACTTGCCTTGGGCTCACACCTGGCGATGCTCAGGGCTGACTCCTGGCTCTGTGCTCAGGAGTCACTCCTGGGGGAGCTTGGGGTTGCCCAAAAGGAATGTCGGGGATCAAATCTGTCTTGTCGGGCGTGTGGAACTGAGTTCCTTCACGACACCCCCCAAACCCAGCCCAAGAAAAGAGGGTCAACCCATCCCTCCTCGTTCTTCTGGGGGTTCCGGTCATTTGGGGTGAGGCTCTGCAGCCCTCCGAGAAGACACACGTCACCGTGTGTGTCTGGAAGTCGCCCCTCCGAGAAGACACACGTCACCGTGTGTGTCTGGAAGTCACGCAACGTGCCCTGCACAGCCGGTGTGTGTCAGGAGCCCCAGAGCTGACCACCCCTGGGTGGGCGTCTGTGCCGGCCACCACCCGCCCGGCATCCGTCTTCACCTTCCCGCGAGACGAGACCCCTTGGCGCGGGAAACGTGAGCCCCTGCTTGGGGGAAGACGAGGGGATCGTGGGTGGTCAGGGCGTTTGTCACTGCAGCGTCAGAGAGTCGTTGCAGGCGTGGGGGGAAAAAAAGAATGATGAAGATTCTTTGCTGAGTGCGGTGAGAGGCAGAACACAGTTCCGGGCGTTGAAGAAGGCTGCTCAGGCGTGCTCATGAGGGGCTTCTGGCCACTTCCATTGCGTCCAGTTGGCCCCTCTCGTAAAACACCTGCCCCATCCCTGCTCTGCACACTCACCGCACTGACCCTCTCAAACCGGGTCCGCGTTCGAGCTGGACGCGTTACTGCACTCCTCTGTGATTCTCGCTGGACGAGCATTTCCACCCCCTAGGTCTGCGCCCCTCAGGGTTCGATATTGCCCTGATGACAAATCTCTTCTTGCCTTTGTGTTTGGGTTTTTTTGTTGTTGTTTGTGTGTTCGGGGGCCACACCTGGGGAGTGCTCAGGGCTGACTCTTGGTTCTGTGCTCGGTGATCACTTCTGTGTCTGTGTGTGTCTGTGCATGTATGAGTGGCCATTTGCATGTGCATGTGTGTGTGTCTGTGTATGTGTGTGTCTGTGCGTGTACGAGTGGCCATTTGTATGTGCATGTGTGTGTGTGTGCGTGTGAGCACTTTTATGTGCATTTGTGTGCATTTGTGTATGTGTGTCTGTGTGTATAAGTGGCCATTTGTATGTGCATGTGTGTATTTTTGTGTCTGTGTGTGTCTGCGTATGCGTGTGAGCACTTGTATGTGCATGTGTGTGCATTTGTGAATGTGTGTGTCTGTGCGTGTATAAGTGGCCATTTGTATGTGCATGTGTGTATCTGTGTGTGCATGTGAGTATTTATATGTGCATGTGTGCGTGTCTCTGTATGTGTGTGTCTGTGCATGTACGAGTAGTCATTTGTATGTGCATGTGTGTGTCTGTGTGTGCATGTAAGCACTTGTATGTGTGTGCATTTGTGTAGGTGTGTGTCTGTGCATGCCCAAGAGAGCATTTGTCTGTGCACGTGTGTATATTTGTGTCTGTGTGTGTCTGTGTGTGCGTGTGAGCACTTGTATGGGCATGTGTGTGCGTTTGTGTCTGCGCGTGTCTGTGTGTGTAGAGTGGCCATTTGTATGTGTGTGTGTGCGCGCGTCAGCACTTGTATGTGCATGTGTGTGCCTTTTGAATGTGTGTGTCTGTGCGTGCACCAGAAAGCCTTTGTATGTGCATGCGTGCGCATTTGTGCCTGCGTGCGTCTGTGTGCACGTGTGAGCCTTTGTGTGTGCATTTGTGTCTGTGTGTGTCCAGGTATGCATGCGTGAGTGGGCATCTGCATGTGCGCACGTGTGCACGTCTGCGTGTGCCCTTGCACGCATCTTTTTTTTTTTTTTTGCTTTTTGGGTCTCACCCAGCAATGGCACACGGGTTATTCCTGGCTCATGCACTCAGCTGCTCTCTCGAACCAGCAAGCAGAAAAGACATCAGGGAAAGACACGGTTCTTCATCTCTGCCAGCAGGCTGGAGTTCCCGGGCGGGACCCTCCCCCCAGCCCCTGTGCCCTGCCCAGAGACACAGGAGGAGACACAGAACTGCTCCTGGCGGTGCCCCTGGGACTCAGCGTGTGAAACCCTCCCCGCAGTCCAATGAACTGTGTCTCAGTCTGCGCTGGGTTTCTCCTGTGGTTCTGTGTCACCTTCTGTGTCTCTGGGTACCCTCCCCATCCCTCCCCTACACCCCCGCCTGCAGAGACACTACTGGCAGATAAAATCCTGTTTATGGGTTCGGACTGGGTTATAGGTTGAGTGAGGCTTCCTGAAACTCCCACGAGTCAAAGTCCCAGAACCCCAGCATGGGGCTCTGTGTGGATGAATGAGGAGGGGATGGAGGGTCAAGGAGGGCCCTGGGGTGGGTCCGTCCTTCTAAGAAGGGGCTCTGAGGACCCAGCATCTCAGAGGGACCAGCGGCGACAACTGAGGAAGCGATGACATCTGCACGTCCCAAGGAGAAGTTGGGGAGGGTCCCGCCCGGGGAACTGCAGCCTTCTGGCGGAGATGGGGAGAGAACCGTGTCTTTCCCTGATGTCCTCTGCGTGCTGATTCAACAGAGCAGCGGCCACGTTCACTGCGTCCCGGGCATGATTGAGGCCAGGGACGTGTGCAGAGAGGTCAGTAGGGGCTGAAGTTCTCCCGTCCTCGACCCCTCGGTTCTGCCGGAGTCGGTCAGGGAGAGAAAAATCCAGCCGGCTGGGCTGTGTGTCTGGAGAGAGCTCGCTCAGGGCAGGCAACCGTCCTCCTTTCCGCCCCGGGAATTAGGGTGACAACTGTCATCGCCTGCAAAGCGGGCTCTTTCTTCGCCCCCTTCTGACAGCTGATTTGCTGTCGAGACCAGACAGTTCCCAATTTGTCCCCACTTTGCAGCCAACAGCCCTAGAAAACGAGGTGATTTTTTTTTTATCCTTCACTGCATTCCCGCCGGGGTGTGGGTTCTGCAAGGAACAAGGATGGCCTTGCAAACAAGGAGGCGTAGTGTGGCGTGGGCTCGGGTTGCATGGCACAGTGTGTGTGTGTGTGTCTGTGTGCATGTGAGCATTTGTCTGTGCACGTGTGTATATTTCTGTCTGTGTGTGTCTGTGTATTGTGTCTGTGCATGCACAGAGAGCATTTGTATGTGCATGTGTGTCTATTGGTGTCTGTCTGTGTCTGTGTGTATATAGTGTCCATTTGTATGTGTGTGTGTGAGCATTTGTATGTGCACGTGTGTGCATTCGTGTCTGTGTGTCTGTGCGTGCACCAGAGAGCATTTGTATGTGCATGTGTGTGCATTTGTGTATGTGTGTGTCTGTGTATGTACAAGAGAGCATTTGTCTGTGCATGTGTGTATATTTGTGTCTGTGTATGAGTGTGAGCACTTGTGTGTGCATGTGTGTGTCCGTGTGTGTGTGAGCACTTGTATGTGCATGTGTGTGTGTCTGTGTATGTGTGTGTCTGTGCATGTATGACTGGTCATTTGTATGTGCATGTGTGTGTGTCTGTGTATGTGTGTGTCTGTGCGTGTACGAGTAGCCACTTGTGTATGCATGTGTGTGTGTCTGTGTGTGCGTGTGAGCACTTGTATGTGTGTGCGCATTTGTGTAGGTGTGTGTCTGTGCGTGCACAAGAGAGCATTTGTCTGTGCATGTGTGTATATTTGTGTCTCAGTGTGTCTGTATGTGCGTGTGAGCACTTGTAGGGGCGTGCGTGCGCATTTGTGTCTGTGTGTGTCTGTGCATGTATGACTGGCCATTTGTATGTGCATGTGTGTGTGTCTGTGTATGTGTGTGTCTGTGCGTGTACGAGTGGCCATTTGTATGTGAATGTGTGTGTCTGTGTGTGCGTGTGCGCACTTGTATGTGTGTATGCGCATTTGTGTAGGTGTGTGTCTGTGCGTGCATAAGAGAGAATTTGTCTGCGCACGTGTGTATATTTGTGTCTGTGTGTGTGCGTGTGAGCACTTGTATGGGCGCGTGTGTGCATTTGTGCCTGCGTGCGTCTGTGTGCGCGTGTGAGCCTTGGTGTGTGCATTTGCGCCTGTGCGTGTCCGGGTGTGCGTGCGTGAGTCGGCATCTGCATGCGCACACGTGTGCACGTTTGCGTGCACATCAGTGTCTGCGTGTGCCCAGGCATGCATCTGTGTGCACTCGTGTGTTTGCACGTGGGTGTGTGGGTATGTGCGTGTGCATGTGTGTGTGTGTGTGTGTGTGTGTGTGTGTGGCTTCAGGGACGGCTCTGATTGTCCCGAGCTATGGGCAACACACAATGCCCAGTGCCGTGTTTGTACAAACCCTGGGCGATGCCCGTGGGCTGAGTCTGTCCATTGAAAGTGGACACGGTTCCTCCAGAGCTGGGCAGTGGCTCAGCATTTTAATTTAGGAACTGTGAATTTTTCCGTTTTCCCCCCCAAGTACCGGGAGGGAGCCCCGAGCACTGAGCTAGGAGCAGCCCATGAGCACTGCCAGGCTTGGCTTCCGTCTCTGCCCGCCCCTGCCAAGCGACAATTGTAGAAGCCCACCCCAGGGTGTAGCTGGACTTGCACCCTAACCTGAGACAGAGACAGGAAGGACTTAAGCCCCCAGCACCCGGCCCCCGACTGGGCTGTGCTGAATCTCTGGGTTTCAACCCAAACTGCGCCCGACTTTTCATGCCCGATGTTTGCCTCACCTGGGCACAGCCCAGAGCCCGGCCCATGTCTGCCCGTGCCCGGCCCTGAGCCCCAGACACACGCCCAGCCCTACTGGGTTCTGCACTGTTCTCCTGGCCCCTGCAAGACGGTCTCTAGCAGGTGAGGCCCAGACGCAGGTAAGCACAGGTGTGTGCAGGTGACCCCAGACACAGGTAAGGACAGGTGTGTGCAGTCGAGTCCCAGACACAGGTAAGGACAGGTGTGTGCAGGTGAGTCCCAGACGCAGGTAAGGACAGGTGTGTGCAGGTGAGTCCCAGATGCAGGTAAGCACAGGTGTGTGCAGGTGAGTCCCAGACGCAGGTAAGGACAGGTGTGTGCAGGTGAGTCCCAGACGCAGGTAAGGACAGGTGTGTGCAGGTGAGTCCCAGACGCAGGTAAGGACAGGTGTGTGCAGGTGGGTCCCTGATGCAGGTAAGGGCAGGGGTGTGCAGGTGACTCTAGACACAGGTAAGGACAAGTGTGTGCAGGTGAATCCCAGATTCAGGCAAGGACAGGTGTGTGCAGGTGAGCCTCGGACACAGGTAAGCACAGGTGTGTGCAAGTGACCCCAGATGCAGGTAAGCACAGGTATGTGCAGGTGAGCCCCAGACGCAGGTAAGCACAGGTGTGTACAGGAGAGCCTGGAGGAGGTGCAGGAACAGATACGGATGAGTGTGTGCACATGGGCTCAGACACAGGCAAGCACAGGTGTGTGCAGGTGTGCCTGAGCAAGATGTAGGTACCAGTAAGGACAGGTCTGTGCAGGTAAACGCCACATACAGGTGTGGACAGGTGAATCTGGAAAAGGTGCAGGCACACAAAAGGACGGGTGTGTGCAGGCGAGCCTGGAGAAAGTG
>NW_026606429.1:32500-40362 GCF_029834395.1 Sorex fumeus | reverse complement strand
GAGGAGAAGATGAAGGAGGAGTAGAGAATAAAAAGAAGAAAGAAGAAAAGGAGAAGTAAGAGAAGGAGAAGGAAAAGAAGAAGAATATATACGAGAGGACAAAATAGCAGTAGTGTAAGCAGAGGAAGAAGATATATGAGAAAAAATAGAAGAGTACTAAGAAGAGGAAGAAGGAAGAAGACCAAGAAAAAGAAGTAAAAGATGAGAAGAAGAAGAAGAAGAAGAAGGAGACGAAGAAGAAGAAGATGAAGAAGAAAGCAGAGGGAAACAGAGAAGAAGAAAGAACGAGAAAAAGAAGAGAACAAAAAGATAACGATTGTGAGATGGAGAACGAGAATACAAGGATCACAAGAAGAAAATGACCAAGACTGGGAAGAAGATTATGTACAGCATAATAATAAAAATAAAGAAGAAGTAGCCGTTAAAAAAGCAAAAGCAGAAGCTAAAGCAGAAGAAAAAGAAGCAAAACAATCAGAAGAATAAGAGGAAGAGAAGAAGAAAGAGAACAAGAAGAAGAAGTAGACGAGGGAGAGGAAGAAGTAAGAGAAGGAGAAGCAGAAGGAGAAGGTGAAGTAGTAGGAGATGAACAAGTAGAACGAGAAGAAGAGAAGAAAAAGTAGAAGAAGAAGAAAAAAGTAAAAGAAGTAGAAGAAGAAGATGATGAAGAAGAAAGCTGAGGGAAACAGAGGAGAACAAGAACGAGAAAATAATGAGAACAAAAAGAGAACGAGTGTGAGATGGAAAAGGAGAATAGAAGGATCACAAGAAGAATATGAGCCAGACTGGGATGAAGAATATGTACAGTATAATAATAAAAATAAAGAAGAATAAGCCGTTATATCAGCAAAAGCAGAAGCTAAAGCAGAAGGAAAAGAAGCAAAACAAGCAGAAGAAGAAGAGGAAGAGAAGAAGAAGGAGAACAAGAAGAAGACGAAGACGAAGGAGAGGAAGAAGTAAGAGAAGGAGAAGGAGAAGGTGAAGGAGAAGGAGATGAACAAGTAGAACGAGAAGAGAAGAAAAGAAGAAGAAGAAGAAGAAGAAGAAGAAGAAGAAGAAGAAGAAGAAGAAGAAGAAGAAGAAGAAAAAGAAGAAGAGAAGAAGAAGAAGAAGAAGAAGAAGAAGAAGAGAAGAAGAAGAAGAAGATGAAGAAGAAAGAAGAAGAAGAAGAAGGAGACGAAGAAGTAGGTAAACGCGGAGTGGTTGTAGGAAAAAATGTACAAACAAAAGTATAGGAGAATATGGAGAAAAAGGAAGAGCTGAAGGGGAAGATGTAGAGAAGAAAAATAGAAACAGAACAAGATAAGCTATAATAAGAGTAAGAAGAAAGAAGATAAGAATAATCAGAAGAAAAAGTAGAAGTGAAATATGACGATAAAAAAGAAAAATAAAGAAGAAAAAAGACACAGGATGAAGAACAAAAAAAACAGAAAAAATAAGAAGAATAAGAAGTAGGAGAAGAAGATGGATAAAAAGGAGGAGAGAACAATAAAGAGGAAAACATAAAAAGAAGAGTAGAAGAAGTAGCAAATGCTGAAAAGAAAAATTTCGAAAAGAAAAGAAAAGTGTAAGAAGAGGAAGAAGAAAAAGAAGAAATATAAGAAGAAGAAGAAAATGATCATGAAGAAGAAGAGGCAGAAGATGCGGAAGAAGAAGAAGAAGAAGAAGAAGAAGAAGAAGAAGAAGAAGAAGAAGAAGAAGAAGAAGAAGAAGAAGAAGAAGAAGAAGAATTAGAGAAGAAGAAGAAGAAGAAGAAGAAGAAGAATTAGAAGAAGAAGAAGAAGAAGAAAAAGAAGAAGAAGAAGAAGAAGAAGAAGAAGAAGAAGAAAAGAAGAAGGAGAAGACAAAACAGAAGTAAGAAAAAAGTGCAAGTTGAAGACTTAGAAGAAGATATAGAAGATAAAGTTGAAGAGGACGTAGAAACAGAGTAGAAGAATGAAGATAAATAAAAGGAGGGCATAATGAGAAGAAAGGGAAAGAGAAGTTGTAACAGTAGAAGTAGTAGTAGGGATAATATAAGAAGCTTAGGAAAAAGTAGAAGAGAAGAAGAAAAAGAAAATGATAAAGAACATGGGTTGGAAGACGAAGAAGAAGAAGAAGAAGAAGAAGAAGAAGAAGAAGAAGAAGAAGAAGAAGAAGAAGAAGAAGAAGAAGAAGAAGAAGAAGAAAGAAGAGAAGAAGAAGAAGAAGAAAGGAAGAAGAAGAAGAAGAAGAAGAAGAAGAAGAAGAAGAAGAAGAAGAAGAAGAAGAAGAAGAAGAAGTAGAAAGAGAAGTTGACGGAGCAGATACAGGAGAGAAAATATAGAAGTGTAAGAAGAGGAAGAAGGTATATGAGAAAATATAGCAGAAGATGAGTAAGTAAAGGAAGAAAGAAGAGGAAGAAGATGAAGGAGGAGTAAGAATAAAAAGAAGAAAGAAGTAAAGGAGAAGTAAGAGAAGGAGAAGGAAAAGAAGAAGAATATATACGAGAGGACAAAATAGCAGTAGTGTAAGCAGAGGAGAAGATATATGAGAAAAAATAGAAGAGTACTAAGAAGAGGAAGAAGGAAGAAGACCAAGAAAAAGAAGTAAAAGATGAAGAAGAAGAAGAAGAAGAAGACGAAGAAGAGAAGATGAAGAAGAAAGCAGAGGGAAACAGAGAAGAAGAAGAACGAGAAAAAGAATGAGAACAAAAAATAACGATGTGAGATGGAGAACGAGAATAGAAGGATCACAAGAAGAAAATGACCAAGACTGGGAAGAAGATTATGTACAGCATAATAATAAAAATAAAGAAGAAGTAGCCGTTAAAGAAGCAAAAGCAGAAGCTAAAGCAGAAGAAAAAGAAGCAAAACAATCAGAAGAATAAGAGGAAGAGAAGAAGAAAGAGAACAAGAAGAAGAAGTAGACGAGGGAGAGGAAGAAGTAAGAGAAGGAGAAGCAGAAGGAGAAGGTGAAGTAGTAGGAGATGAACAAGTAGAACGAGAAGAAGAGAAGAAAAAGAAGAAGAAGAAGAAAAAGTAAAGAAGTAGAAGAAGAAGATGATGAAGAAGAAAGCAGAGGGAAACAGAGGAGAACAAGAACGAGAAAAATAATGAGAACAAAAAGAGAACGAGTGTGAGATGGAAAAGGAGAATAGAAGGATCAAAAGAAGAATATGAGCCAGACTGGATGAAGAATATGTACAGTATAATAATAAAATAAAGAAGAATAAGCCGTTATATCAGCAAAAGCAGAAGCTAAAGCAGAAGGCAAAGAAGCAAAACAAGCAGAAGAAGAGGAAGAGAAGAAGAAGGGAACAAGAAGAAGACGAAGACGAAGGAGAGGAAGAAGTAAGAGAAGGAGAAGGAGAAGGTGAAGGAGAAGGAGATGAACAAGTAGAACGAGAAGAGAAGAAAAAGAAGAAGAAGAAGAGAAGAAGAAGAAGAAAAAGAAGAAGAAGAAGAAGATGAAGAAGAAAGAAGAAGAAGAAGAAGGAGACGAAAGAAGTAGGTAAATGCGGAGTGGTTGTAGGAAAAAATGTACAAACAAAAGTATAGGAGAATATGGAGAAAAAGGAAGAGCTGGAAGGGGAAGATGTAGAGAAGAAAAATAGAAACAGAATAAGATAAGCTATAATAAGAGTAAGAAGAAAGAAGATAAGAATAATCAGAAGAAAAAGTAGAAGTGAAATATGACGATAAAAAAAGAAAAATAAAGAAGAAAAAAAGACAGAGGATGAAGAACAAAAAAAACAGAAAAATAAGAAGAATAAGAAGTAGGAGAAGAAGATGGATAAAAAGAAGGAGGAGGAGAACAATAAAGAGGAAAACATAAAAAGAAGAGTAGAAGAAGTAGCAAATGCTGAAAAGAAAATTTCGAAAAAGAAAAGAAAAGTGTAAGAAGAGGAAGAAGAAAAAGAAGAAATAGAAAAGAAGAAGAAAATGATCATAAAGAAGAAGAGGCAGAAGATGCGGAAGAAGAAGAAGAAGAAGAAGAAGAAGAAGAAGAAGAAGAAGAAGAAGAAGAAGAAGAAGAAGAAGAAGAAGAAGCAAAGAAGAAGAAGAAGAATTAGAAGAAGAAGAAGAAGAAGAAGAAGAAAAAGAAGAAGAAGAAGAAGAAGAAGAAGAAGAAGAAGAAGAAGAAGAAGAAGAAAAGAAGAAGGAGAAGACAAAACAGAAGTAAGAAAAAATTGCAAGTTGAAGTCTTAGAAGAAGATGTAGAAGATAAAGTTGAAGAGGACGTAGAAACAGAGTAGAAGAATGAAGATAATAAAGGAGGGGCATAATGAGAAGAAAGGGGAAAGAGAAGTTGTAACAGTAGAAGTAGTAGTAGGAGTAATATAAGAAGCTTAGGAAAAAAGTAGAAGTAGAAGAAGAAAAAGAAAATGATAAAGAAGATGTGTTGGAAGACGAAGAAGAAGAAGAAGAAGAAGAAGAAGAAGAAGAAGAAGAAGAAGAAGAAGAAGAAGAAGAAGAAGAAGAAGAAGAAAAGAAGAAGAAGAAGAAGAAGAAGAAGAAGAAGAAGAAGAAGAAGAAGAAGAAGAAGAAGAAGAAGAAGAAGAAGTAGAAAGAGAAGATGACGGAGCAGATACAGGAGAGAAAATATAGAAGTGGAGGAAGAAGATGAAGAGGAGTAGAGAATAAAAAGAATAAAGAAGTAAAGGAGAAGGAAGAGAAGGAGAAGGAAAAGAAGAAGAATATATATGAGAGGACAAAATAGCAGTAGTGTAAGCAGAGGAAGAAGATATATGAGAAAAAATAGAAGAGTACTAAGAAGAGGAAGAAGGAAGAAGACCAAGAAAAGAAGTAAAGATGAAGAAGAAGAAGAAGAAGAAGACGAAGAAGAAGATGAAAGAAGAAAGCAGAGGGAAACAGAGAAGAAGAAGAAGAACGAGAAAAAGAATGAGAACAAAAAGATAACAATTGTGAGATGGAGAACGAGAATAGAAGGATCACCAGAAGAAAATGACAAGACTGGGAAGAAGAGTATGTACAGCATAATAATAAAATAAAGAAGAAGTAGCTGTTAAAGAAGCAAAAGCAGAAGCTAAAGCAGAAGAAAAAGAAGCAAAACAATCAGAAGAATCAGAGGAAGAGAAGAAGAAAGAGAACAAGAAGAAGAAGAAGAGGGAGAGGAAGAAGTAAGAGAAGGAGAAGCAGAAGGAGAAGGTGAAGTAGTAGGAGATGAACAAGTAGAACGAGAAGAAGAGAAGAAAAAGAAGAAGAAGAAGAAGAAGAAGAAGAAGAAGAAGAAGAAGAAGAAGAAGAAGAAGAAGAAGAAGAAAAAAGTAAAAGAAGTAGAAGAAGAAGATGAAGAAGAAAGCAGAGGGAAACAGAGAAGGAGAACAAGAACGAGAAAAAGAATGAGAACAAAATGAGAACGAGTGTGAGATGGAGAAGGAGAATAGAAGGATCACAAGAAGAATATGAGCCAGACTGGGACGAAGAATATGTACATCATAATAATAAAAATAAAGAAGAATAAGCCGTTATATCAGCAAAAGCAGAAGCTAAAGCAGAAGGAAAAGAAGCAAAACAAGCAGAAGAAGAAGAGGAAGAGAAGAAGAAGGAGAACAAGAAGAAGAAGAAGACGAAGAGGGAGAGGAAGAAGTAAGAGAAGGAGAAGGAGAAGGTGAAGGAGAAGGAGATGAACAAGCAGAACGAGAAGAGAAGAAAAAGAAGAAGAAGAAGAAGAAGAAGAAGAAGAAGAAGAAGAAGAAGAAGAAGAAGAAGAAGAAAAAGAAGAAGAAGAAGAAGAAGAAGAAGAAGAAGAAGAAGAAAGAAGAAGAAGAAGAATATGAAGAAGAAGAAGAAGAAGAAGAAGAAGAAGAAGAAGAAGAAGAAGAAGAAGAAGAAGAAGAAGAAGAAGACGAAGAAGTATGTAAACGCGGAGTGGTTTTACGAAAAAATGTACAAGCAAAAGTATAGGAGAATATGGAGTAAAAGGAAGAGCTGGAAGGGGAAGATGTAGAGAAGAAAATAGAAACAGAATAAGATAAGCTATAATAAGAGTAAGAAGAAAGAAGATAAGAATAATCAGAAGAAAAAGTAGATGTGAAATATACGATAAAAAAGAAAAAGAAGAAAAAGAAGAAATATAAGAAGAAGAAAATGATGATGAAGAAGAAGAGGCAGAAATGCGGAAGAAATGCGGAAGAAGAAGAAGAAGAAGTAGTAGAAGAAGAAGAAGAAGAAGAAAAAGAAGAAGAAGAAGAAGAAGAAGAAAAAGAAGAAGAAGAAGAAGAAGAAGAAGAAGAAGAAGAAGAAGAAGAAGAAGAAGAAGAAGTAGAGGAAGAGTATTAAAAATAAGAAGTAGAAGAAGAAGGCTGTGGAGGAGGATGAGGATGATAAGAAGACAAGGAGAAGAAGAAGAAGAAGAAGAAGAAGAAGAAGAAGAAGAAGAAGAAGAAGAAGAAGAAGAAGAAGAAGAAGAAGAAGAAGAAGAAAGTAGAAATAGAAGATGACAGAGCAGATACAGGAGAGAAAATATAGAAGAAGTGTAAGAAGAGGAAGAAGGTATATGAGAAAATATAGCAGAAGATGAGTAAGTAAAGAAGATCGAAGAGAAGAAGATGAAGAGGAGTAGAGAATAAAAATAAGAAAGTAGAAAAGGAGAAGAAGAGAAGGAGAAGGAAAGAAGAAGAATATATACGAGAGGACAAAACATCAGTAGTGTAAGTAGAGGAAGAATATATATGAGAAAAAATAGAAGAGTACTAAGAAGAGGAAGAAGGAAGAAGACAAGAAAAAGAAGTAAAGATGAAGAAGAAAGAAGAAGAAGAAGAAGAAGAAGAAGAAGAAGAAGAAGAGAAGAAGAAGACGTAGAAGACGAAGATGATGAAGAAGAAAGCACAGGGAAACAGAGAAGGAGAAGAAGAACGAGAAAAAGAATGAGAACAAAAGAGAAACGAGTGTGAGATGGAGAAGGAGAATAGAAGGATCACAAGAAGAATATGAGACAGACTGGGAAGAAGAATATGTACAGCTTAATAATAAAAATAAAGAAGAAGAAGCCGTTAAAGCAGCAAAAGCAGAAGCTAAAGCAGAAGGAAAAGAAGCAAAATAAGCAGAAGAAGAATAGGAAGAGAAGAAGAAGGAGAACAAGAAGAAGAAGAAGAAGAAGAAGACGTAGAGGAAGAAGTAAGAGAAGGATAAGGAGTAGGAGAAGGAGAAGGAGATGAACAAGTAGAACGAGAAGAAGAGAAGAAAAGAAGAACAAGAAGAAGAAGAAAAAGAAGAACAAGAAGAAGAAGAAGTAGAAGAAAAAGAAGAAGAAGAAAAAAACAAGAAGGAGAATCAGATTACAGCGAAGAACCATTGTCAGAAAAACAATTAAAAGAATTAGAGTGACGAAGACGATATAGGACAAAGAGAAGTGGAGGTGGAGTGGGAGGAGGAGCAAAACAACAATGAACAAGATAATGAAGAAGAAGAGGATGTATAGCACCAGGGAGAAGAAATGTAAAGTCATGAAATTTACATACAAGTGGTACATATGGAAAGTATCATGCTAAGCGAAATGAGTCAGAAAGAGAGGGATAGACATAGAAAGATTGCATTCATCTGGGGGATATAAAGTAACAAAGTATGAGATTAATACCCAAGAATAGCTGAGATCAGCACCAGGAGGATTACTCCATAACTTAGAGGCCAGCCGGGTATCCTAGAGGAAAGGGCTATTCAGATAGAGAAGGAGCACCAAATAAAGGATGTTTGGAGGATCCTCCCAGGAGGGGAGATGCATGTCGAAAGTAGACTATGGACTGAACATGTTTGCCACTCAATGCCTCTTTTGCAGACCACAACACCCAAAAGGAGAGAGAGAACACAGGGGATTGCCCTGCCACAGAGACGGGGGGATGGGGGGATGGGGGTGGAGGGATATTATCCATGGTGGTGGAAAAT
>NW_026606429.1:25000-27500 GCF_029834395.1 Sorex fumeus | reverse complement strand
AGTAGTAGTAAAAGAAGAAGAAATGAAAGACGAAGAGATAAGGAGTAGTAGGAGGAGGAGGAGCAGAAAAGTAGAAGAAGAAGAAGTAGTAGAAGAAGACGATGAAGAAGAAGAAGAAGAAGAAGAAGAAGAAGAAGAAGAAGAAGAAGAAGAAGAAGAAGAAGAAGAAGAAGAAGAAGAAGAAGAAGCAATAGCAGCAGAGGAAGCAGAAGCTCAAGAGGAAGCAGAAGAAGAAGAAGAGGAAGAAGAAGAAGAAGAAGAAGAAGAAGAAGAAGAAGAAGAAGACGAAGAAGAAGAAGCAAAGGAAGCAGAGGCAGAAGAAGAAGAAGAGGAAGAGAAGAAGAAGAAGAAAAAGTAGAAGAAGAAGAAGAAGAAGAAGAAGAAGAAGAAGAAGAAGAAGAAGAAACAGAAGAAGAATCAGATTACAGCGACGAAGAAGCATTGTCAGAAAAAACAATAAAAAAAATATAGTGACGAAGACGACGTAGGAAAAAGAGAAGAGGAAGTGGAGAGGAGGAGGAGCAAAAGAAGAAAACAGATGATGAAGAAGAAGACGATGTATAGTACCAGGGTGAAGAAATGTAAATGATCTAGTTGGATAATGACATATAAAAGAGCAAGCGAGTGAGTAAAAGGAAGAGAGAGAAGTATGGGAAATAGTAGTAATATTAGTAGTAAAAGATGAAGAAATGAAGACGAAGAGACAAGGAGTAGTGGGAGGAGGAGGAGAAGAAAAGTAGAAGAAGAAGAAGAAGTAGAAGAAGAAGAAGAAGAAGAAGAAGAAGAAGAAGAAGAAGAAGTGGAAGAAGAAGAAGAAGACGACGAATAAGAAGAAGAAGAAGAAGAAGAAGAAGAAGAAGAAGAAGAGAAGAAGAAGAAGTAGAGGAAGAAGAAAAAAATAAGAAGTAGAAGAAGAAGGCGATGGAGGAGGATGAGGAGGAGAAGAGGAAGAAGGAGGAGGAGAAGAAGAAGAATAAAAAGAAGTAGAAGAAGAAGAAAAGAAGAAGAAGAAAAAGAAGATGAAGAATTCGAAGAAGAAGAAGAAGAAGAAGTAGAAGAAGAAGAAGAAGAAGAAGAAGAAGAAGAAGAAGAAGAAGAAGAAAAAGTAGTGGAAGAGGAATAAAAATAAGAAGTAGAAGAAGAAGTCGGTGGAGGAGGATGTGGATGAGAAGAAGAAGAAGGACGAGAGGAGGAGGAGGAGGAGAAGAAGAAGAAGAAGAAGAAGAAGAAGAAGAAGAAGAAGAAGAAGAAGAAGAAGAAGAGAAGAAGAAGAAGAAGAAGAGAAGATGAAGAAGAAGAAGAAGGAGAGAAGAAGAAGAAGAAGAGGAAGAGATTAAAAAAAAAAGTAGAAGCAGAAGGCGGTGGGGAAGGATGAGGATGAGAAGAAGAAGGAAGAGGAGGAGGAGAAGAAGAAG
The DNA here is from genome assembly GCF_029834395.1 of Sorex fumeus. NCBI lineage: Eukaryota > Metazoa > Chordata > Mammalia > Eulipotyphla > Soricidae > Sorex > Sorex fumeus. The sequence goes on along the minus strand of NW_026606429.1, from coordinate 26,085 downwards.
AAGAAAAAGAAGAAGAAGAAGAAAAAGAACAAGAAGAAAAAGTAGAGATAAAGAATAGAAAGGATAAGAAGAAGAAAGAGAAATAGAAGAGAAGGAGGAGGAGGAGGATAAGGAGGAGAAGGAGGAGAGGAGGAGCAGAAGAAGAAGTAGAAGAAGAACACGAAGTAGAAGAAAAGAAGTAGAAGAAGAAGAAGAAGAAGAAAAGGAAGAAAGAAGAAGAAGAAGAAGAAGAAGAAGAAGAGAAGAAGAGAAGAAGAAGAAGAAGAGGAAGAGGATAAAAATAAGAAGTAGAAAAAGAAGTCGCTGGAGGAGAATGAGGATGAGAAGAATAAGAAGGAGGAGGAGTAGAAGAAGAAGAAGAAGAAGAAGAGAAGAAGAAGAAGAAGAAGAAGAAGAAGAAGAAGAAGAAGAAGAGAAGAAAAACAAGATGAAGAATTCGAAGAAGAAGAAGAAGAAGAAGAAGAAGAAGAAGAAGAAGAAGAAGAAGAAGAAGAAGAAGAGAAGAAGATGTAGTGGAAGAGAATAAAAATAAGAAGTAGAAGAAGAAGTCGGTGGAGGAGATGTGGATGAGAAGAAGAAGAAGGAGGAGGAGGAGAAGAAGAAGAGAAGAAGAGGAAGAAGAAGAAGAGGAAGAGGATTAAAAATAAGAAGTAGAAGAAGTCGGTGGGGAAGGATGAGGATGAGAATAAGAAGAGGAGGAGGAGGAGAAGAAGAAGAAGAAGTAGAAGAAGAAGACGAAGAAGAAGAAGAAGAAGAAGAAGAAGAAGAAGTAGAGATAAAGAAGAAAGGATAAGAAGAAGAAGAAATAGAAGAAGAAGGTGGAGGAGTAGGATAAGGAGCAGAAGGAGGAGGAGAGAAGAAGAAGTAGAAGTAGAACACGAAGTAGAAAAAAGAAGTAGATGATGAAGAAAAGGGAGAAAGAATAATAATAATAATAATAATAATAATAAGAAGAAGAAGAAGAAGAAGAAGAAGAAGAGGAAGAGGATTAAAAATAAGAAGTAGAAGAAGAAGGCGGTGGGGAAGCATGAGGATGAGAAGAAGACGGAGGAGGAGGAGGAGGAGAAGAAGAAGATGAAAAAGAA
>NW_026606428.1:0-15164 GCF_029834395.1 Sorex fumeus | reverse complement strand
GAACTCTGTATAGCCTTAGTCTTTTTTTTGTGTGCTTATATTAATACATAATGATTTTTAGAAAATGAAAATATGAAGAACCATGAATAGAAGCTTTTTTTTTTTTTTTTTGCTTTTTGGGTCACACCCAGCTTTGCCACAGGGCTTACTCCTGGCTCATGCACTCAGGAATTACTCCTGGCGGTGCTCGGGGACCATATGGAATGCTGGAAATCAAACCTGGGTCAGCCGCATGCAAGGCAAATGCCCTACCCATTGTGCTATTGCTCCAGCCCCTAGAAACTTATTTTAATATCCTTCCAGATCCCCCTCTTTGTTGAGCCATTGTCTCCATACACTTCTTTGTATCAAAGACAGATTGCTTTAGCTTTTCTTGGCCTGTTCCTCTGATCTAAACTTAATTTATTCCTCAGGGATCAGTATTATATGCTTTATATTTACTGTTATATTCTTATATTTACTCAAGTATTCTTGGCTAGATAACAACTACCATTTCTCTTTATTCTCCATCAGTTTAATTCAAATGTACCCTTTTCTCTTGCCCTCCAGTGACTGAAAGACTGTAGCTTTCCTGTCCCAGAATTTATCTTTCTTGTTTCCCCACGTAAGGAAAACAAGTTCACTAGCCTCAGCCTCCCCTGACTGTCTGTCTCTAGCTTTCAGTTTGATCTTGAAGAAGACCCAGCAGAGCAATTCTACCATTTTTAAAAAATTCATTTAGTTAGTTGGTAAAATTTATTGAGTGGTCACCGTGCACAGGTTCCGTTTTCTCCACTCTAACATAGGTGGAGTATCTCAATAACTGCTTTAATTTTTTTCAAGTCAGAGTAGATACAGAAGGATACCTAATACCAGATCTTGGTTACTAAATATAATTTCCCACTAAATGAAATCAACTTCTTGGGAAAATGGCCCATTTTCCTGTCAAGGGAATGACAGGATGAACATGAGTATCTTGTACCAGAAAATATGTGACACCTGAAGGAGAAGCATCATTCAGAGGGGCTTTCTGTTGCCAAATTTGAGAAAGTAATGATGTTATGGGTTACCATCCATTAAATAATAATATGTATATGTAGTACTGTAGCACTGTCCTCCAGTTCATCGATTTGCTCGAGCGGGACCAGTAATGTCTCCATTGTGAGACTCATTGTTACTGTGTTTGGCATATTGAATATGTCAAAGGTAGCTTGCCAGGCTTTGCCTTGAGCTTGCTGGGCTGTCCGAGAGGGGTGGAGGAATCGAACCAGGGTCGGCCAGGTCGGCTGCATGCAAGGCAAATGCCCCACCTGCTGTGCATCACTTCAGCCATATATGTATATCCATAAATTATGGTACTAATTGCAAGAGTTATAAATGCTCCTGTAACAACTAGGAGTGGAAAATTTGATGAGAAACAAGATATTTACATAGCTTAATAGTATCCTTTCACAAGTTAATAATTTTCAGGGGAGAGCACAGTAACTTAATAGTGTCTAAACCTGGTTTTGGCCTCAGTAGCACTGTAGCATTGTCCTCCTGTTGTTCATTGATTTGCTCCATAGTGCACCAGTAACTTCTCCATTGTGAGACTTCTTGTTACTGTTTTTGGCATATTGAATAGTCAGATATTTCCTGTTAGTGTTACTCAAAATGATACCGATTAACATAATTTTCCTCTTGATGTGTTACATTGAGAACATTTATGTTTCAAGCTACAGGAGACTGAAGAGCTAGGACAGTCAGTGTTGCAGATGATCTTGAATTGGATCTTGATCCAAGATTTTTATGTATCATAAAAATTTTAAAGACATTGGGGCTGGAGTGATACCACAGTGGGTAGGGCGTTTACCTTGCACGCAACCGACCCAGGTTGGATTCCCAGCATCCCATATGGTCCCCCGAGCACCGCCAGGAGTACTTCTTGAGTGCAGAGCCAGGAGGAACTCCTGAGTATCACCAGGTGTAACCCAAAAAAGCCAAAAAAAAAAAAAAAAAGTAAAGACTTTTTTGAGTAAAGTCTTGTAAGTTGCATATGAAGAGGTATCATTGTTAACTTTCTGGATTTTGATCATTGTATTAGGTGTTCCTTTTTATTGGAAATTACATATTTACATATCTAGTGCTAAAGAGACCTGATGTTCATGGCTTAATATTTAATGATTCAGGGGAAAACAAGTATATAGGAAGTATGGTAAAGCAAATGTGGCACAATGTTAACTGCTTGGGGATCCTGTAATTTTTCTTTATGACTGAAATTATGTAAGCGTAAACACAGTCTTCTCTTACAAAGCCAACTCTGTAGTGTCTAATTATATCTTATCTGCTAGTCAGTGGCTTTCAGCCTTGCTTACAAGTTGGAGGAAGTTTAAACAGTGACGTCCAGGTTCCGTTCCCACAGTCTGGTTTCATTGATCTGAGATTCCATCTGGGGGTGTGGGGATTCTTAAAAGCTCCTCAGATTTTTCTATTATCTATTCAAGACTGAAATTACTGTTAGCAGAGCTCAGTAGGTTAGATTAGGGTGGAAGAAAGGGTGAAATAGATATTGAAAGGAATAGTAATTTAATAAAGATAATGGTATGTAGGGCTGGAGCAATAGCACAGCGGGCAGGGTGTTTCCCTTGCATGCAGCCAAAATGGCTGACCCGAGTTTGATTCCTCTGCCCCTCTGGAGAGCCCGGCATGCTACTGAGAGTATATCGCCTGCACGGCAAAGCCTGGCAAGCTACCCGTGACGTGTTCGATATGCCAAACACAGTCACAAGTCTCACAGTGTTACTGGGCCCCGCTCGAGCAAATTGATGAACAACCGGAAGACAGTGACAGTGACAATGGTATACCATTGATGAGATACCTTGCATTACTTAATGTCTCCTTGGCTCCACTAAAGCTTCTTGTCATTCATTTTCATTTTATTTTTGTATTCATTCTGAAATGGATTTATTTTCCGCTAACATTTCTGTGGTTTGGTAATGATATCTATAATCACATTTAAAAAAATATAATTTAAAAACTATAACTCTTTTGGTAACTTTTTTTAAATTCTGGGATTTGTAAGAGTTGAAACTTACAGGTTGAATCAGGACTGGGTAAAGAACACATTTTTAAAAAATGGATAGACTATGTTCCTTTTACTTCCTGCAACACCCACCAGAACTGCCGCTGGAACATATTCTTTAAGTTTATACTCTTGGAATTGGAATAATTGCAGTTACATCCTGTTATTCTTCAGCTCCTGCTGCTGTTGACAATTCAGACCTTCTGATGCCTTCTGCTTGTCCTTTTCTGTTTCTAGAAGTAAATGATAGGAACCTGGATTTGGCATTAGAAAACTCTGAAGGGGAGAGTGACTCTTGAAGGGCCCAACTTTTCTGGAGGTAGTTGAATAAAACAGCCTCTTTTGTAACAATTTGTTCAAATGCCTTTTTGGCAATGGCTATCAAGATATCAAGCTTCTTGAATGCCCAGCTTCTGCGTTACTTCCCAGTTTCATCCTTCTACCTAGAGTGTTCATCCTTTCTCATCCGTTATTTTGACTGTGGCCTCGTTCTGACTTGTTTCCTTCCTGCGCTCCCCCGTTCCACAAGCTGGTCTCTTGATCTCATGCTGTGGCTCTCCTTTTACGTGCTTTTCATTGGTAACTAACCCTTGGACTAACCTGAGGGCCCAGTAGAGCCATATGGGAAACACTGATATAGAGACTTGAGCAGATTACAGTTTGCTCTTCTGCAATTTTTCTCTTGGTCAGTGAGTTTGGGTAAAGTGAACATTAAGAGTAGCCATAAAAGGGGCTGGAGTGAAAAACAGTGGGTGGGGTACTTACCCTGCACATGGCCACTCTGGTATCCCATATGGTCCTCCAGCACTGCCAGGAGTAATTTATTCCAGAGTGCAGAGCCAGGAGTAACCCTCCCCTTCAAAAAAATAAATAAGAAGAAAAACAATAGTCATAAAGGTGAGAGTTAAGCAATATTGTTTAATAGTTTTGTTTTTTTGTTTGTTTTTGGTCCACACTTATTGGTGCTCAGGGCTTACTCCTAAGGGACCATATGTAGTGGCTGGGTTCAAACCAGGTTGGTTGCATGCTAGGCATGTACCTGCCCACTGTATAATCTCTTCAGCCCCCTTTTAATAATCTGAACAGTTTTAAGAGTTACCTGGAAGATTAGAGTAGAAGTTCAACTTCTTTTTCATGGACTTAGTATACTTTTAGGAGTGGCTCTGGTTCCCCCCCCCCCCTTTTTTTTAAATTGGGGTGGAGGTGGAGGCTCATGGGACCATGCAGTAGTAAGGGTGTGTGCTTTGCATATGCTCAGCATATTGTGAGTTATATCTTTGACCTACTTTGAAACTTTCTTGAAGCTTCAAGATAATCTGCTGATTGAATAGGTTGGGTCCTTAAATCCCTTCACAACTTCCCTCATCAGTTTTAATGTTTCTAGCATTTGGGTAGGGCCAAATGTTGGGGGCGCATTTTTTTGGTTGTGAGATGCATCCTCGAGGCTCAGTGCAATTCTGGAGCAATGTCAGTGGCTGGGGCACTCAGCAGGGCACCATTCAGTCAGCTAGGAAGATAGTAGTTAGCCCCTGATGACATTTTCAGAATAGCAGTCACCAGGCTCCAAAGTAATAGGATTCTGATGAATTGAAATCTTGGAAAGTTTATTTATTTTTGATCACACTTCACTGAGATCAGGGATTACTCCTGGCAGGCTTAGGGAATCATGGAGTGCTGGGTATTAAACCGAAATTGGCTGAGTGCAAAGCAAACACCCTACCAGCTGTACCACTGCTCCAGCTCCACCAACCAATAACTTCTTTTTTTTTTCTTTCTTTTTTTATTAGTGAAAAACCATGAGGTACAATTATAGACTTACAAATTTTGTGCTTGGGTTTCAGTTATACAATGATCAAGTGCCCATCCCTCCACCAGTGCCCGTCATCCATCCCCATGAGTCCCAGCATCCCCCCTCCCACCCTCATCCCCCCCCCCCCCCCCCCCCCCGTCCCATCCTGCATCTGTGGCAGGGTATTCCCCCTTGTTCTCTCTCTCTTCTTTTGGGTACTGTGTTTTGCCAGAGAGGCATTGAGTGGCAGTCATGTTTGGTCTATAGACCACTTTTAGCATGTCTCTCCCACCCTGGGAGGGTCTTCACAACACCCTTTATTTGGTGCTCTCTTCTCTATCTGAGCTTCCTTCTCACCTAGCACATGTGGCTGGCCTTCAAGTCATGGAGCAAAATTCCTGGTACTAATCTGAGCCCTTCCTGGGTGTTAATCTCCCGTTTTGTTGCTTTATGTTCCCCAGATGAATGCAATCTTTCTGTGTCTATCCCGCTCTTTCTGACTCATTTCGCTTAACATGATACTTTCCATGTAGTACCACTTGTATGTAAATTTCATAACTTCATCTTTTCTAACAGCTACATAGTACTCCATTGTGTAAATGTACCAAAGTTTCTTTAACCAGTCATCTGTTCTTGGGCACTCAGGTTTTTTCCAGATTCTGGCTATTGTAAAGAGTGCTGCAATGAACAAACAATTGCAGATGTCACTCCGACTATACCTTTTTGCCTCTCTGGGATATATTCCCAGGAGTGCTATAGCTGGGTCAAATGGCAGATCAAATTCTAATTTTTTGAGAGTCGTCCATACTGTTTTCCAAAAGGGTTGGACCAGCCGGCATTCCCACCAGCAGTGAAGGAGGGTCCCTTTCTCGCCACATCCGCGCCAGCACCGGTTGCTTTTGTTCTTGTGGATGTGGGCCAGTCTCTGTGGTGTGAAATGATATCTCATTGTGGTTTTGATCTGCATCTCTCTGATGATTAGTGATGTAGAGCATTTTCTCATGTGCCTTTTTGCCATTCGAATTTCTTCTTTGCGAAAGTTTCTGTTCATTTCCTCACCCCATTTTTTGATGGGGTTGGGTGATTTCTTCTTGTGGAGTTTAACCAGTACCTTGTATATCCTTGATATCAACCCCTTGTCGGATGTGTACTTGGTGAATATCCTTTCCCATTCTGTAGGCTGTCTTTGTATTTTGGTCAATGTTTCTTTTGAGGTGCAGAAGCTTCTTAGTTTAAGATAGTCCCATTTATCTATCTCTGTTTTCACTTGCTCGGCCAGTGGCGTGACATCTTTGAAGATACCATTAGCTTCAATATCATGGAGAGTTTTGCCGACTTTGTCTTCAATAAACATTATGGATTCTGGTCTGATGTTGAGGTCATAAATCCATTTTGATCTTACTTTTGTGCATGGTGTTAGGCAGAGATCTGAGCCCACTTTTTTGCATGTAGCCATCCAATTTTGCCAGCACAGTTTGTTGAAGAGGCTTTCCCTGCTCCATTTCACTTTTCTTGCCCCCTTATCAAAAATTAGATGATTATATGTTTGGGAGGAAATGTCAGTATATTCAACTCTGTTCCATTGGTCTGCAGCTCTGCTTTTGTTCCAGTACCATGCTGTTTTAATTATTACTGCCTTGTAGTAGAGTTTGAAGTTAGGGAGGTTGATTCCTCCCATTTTCTTTTTCCCAAGAATTGCTTTAGCTATTCGTGGGGGCTTATTGTTCCATATAAATTTCAGGAGTGTTTGCTCCATTTCTCTGAAGAATGTCATGGGTACCACCAACCAATAACTTCTTAAAGGACTTGCTAGAGAAGTGGTTCTCACCTGTGTATTATCAGATTCACTTGTGAAATCCATTAGGATTTATGAAAATATAAACGTGAGTTCTACTCCTTAACTGTCTGATTTATTTGGTCCAGAGCAATAGTTTGATCATTCTTATATTTAAGTACTTTCCAGGTAATATTTGTTTGTGGTCAAGGTTGAGAGTTCCTAGATTCAAGGGTCATGAGGCACAGTGTAAGGACCAATTCTGTCACTAACTCATTCTGTAACATTTGAGCCACAGTAATTTGTTAAATTGAGAGTAGGTAAATGAGGTATATGTGGAGTTTCTTGGTTTGGAAACATTGATTAGTGAGTCTGTTCCCTGTCTGTTATTCATTTTTTTCCCTAGGACCTTGAATTCTGATAAGTAATCCCTCCCAGTACAGTTTTGTCCTCTTCGATGTTGATGTAATGAGATTTATTTTTTCCTCCTAGTTTATGGTTCCTCAAGTCTGGACTGTCCCTTCTTCCCTAGTCATAACCTTATTTGTGGGTCAGTTAATAGTTTGAGGATTTGAGTTGTATGTATCTGCCTTCTAATTGGGAAGCTATTCCCAAGAAGAGCTTGGGGCTGGGGGGCGGAGGGCTGCAGTGATAGCACAGCGGATAGGGTGTTTGCCTTGCATGCGGCCAACCCGGGTTTGATTCCCAGCATCCCATATGGTCCCCTGAGCACTGCCAGGAGTGAATCCTGAGTGCAGAGCCAGGAGTAACCCCTATGCATCGCCAGTGTGACCCAAAAGGAAAAAAAAAAGAAGAGCTCAGGGGGCCTAAGCTTAGTGATAGATTGACTAACTGGGCCAGAGGTTCAATGTGATCGTCCATGGATGCCTGGGGTGGGGGGGGGGGCATAGGACCCAGGTGATGCTTGGGGACTGTAGTGCTGGAAATTGAACTGGCATATGCAAGACATGTGCCTTTTCATCCCTATACTGCCAGCTTGGCCTTTATTCTAAATTTTAAAAATGAATCTTGTTTCAGTTGCTTGCTGTCCTGCTGTTGGTTAGCTCTTGTGCTACTTACCATACAGTGTAGAATACTGTTGTAGTTCTCTGGTCCTGGAATCTTACCTGTTTTTTTTTTTATAGGGGAAATCTTTGAATTGAAGGCTGAGCTCAACAATGAAAAGAAAGAGAAGAGGAAGGAAGCAGTGAAGAAAGTGATTGCTGCTATGACTGTGGGAAAGGATGTTAGGTAAGGGTCATTATTCCTCATGCTGGTCACTCTAGACTCACACCCCACTTATGGCTTTTACTGGTTGTTATTTAAAACTTAAAATCAGGGACTAGTGAAATGTGCAACAGGTAGGGTGCTTGCCTTGCGTGTAGCCCACCTGGGTTTGATCCCTGGCATCCCATATGGTCAACTGAGCATCGCCAAGAGTGATTCCTGAGTGTAGAGCTAGGAATAACTTTTGAGCACCTTGAGTGTGACCCAAAAACCAAAACCAAAAAAAACCAATAAAATTTTAAAAAAATACTTAAATTTATAGAGTATCTATAAGAATAGGGCTTTCCTCTAAAAACATCACTGGGAAGTATAGTTACTTATATATTAACTCTGTGGCTTAATATTTTTCTGTTTGAAGCGTGAGCATCTTTAATTTTTTATTACATACAGATCTAGCATAAAACCCTCTTGGGTTCTGGCACAGTTACAAATCTGTTGTTGATACAGATTTAGATCATTGTTTCCCAAAGTGTTACCATTACTCTTCTCTCAGTTCTGGTGAAGGGTGTGTGTGTGTGTGTGGAAGGGGTGGTGGTAGTAGCATCAGATGCAATTTGGGAGGGGGCACTTTGTGTTTGTATGCTTAAAGAAGGTAGATTTCCAGTGATTATGTTTTTCTGTAAAGGGAGGTGGTAAACCAAACAAATATGGAAACTGATCTGAATGGTGATAAAACTCTACCAAAAGCTCATGCTTTTTAATTGACTCAAGTCAGTGTCTTAGTTTTTCAGTTCTGTGTTTAGTTTTGAAATTTAAGATGAAAATCAACATTGATAGAATCTGTTAGAATTTTTTTGTGGTTTTAAATCTCAAATTTTAACAAGACCATTTGAAAATGATTTTGTGCAGGATTCCCTGAAGATTCCCTTCTTTTAGGGAATCTCTGAGGTCAAAAATATTTTTATAATAATACTTAGATATTATTTATTTATTTTTTTGTGTATGTCCATTTGTGGTCCTTAGTGTAAATTAAGGTTGTGTCCTCATACTCTTTATCACCAGGGAAACTTGTACTTGCAGGGGAAAAGAATAGTTTAACTGCCCTTATGAAGCATTAAATTTCTTTTATTAGACCGTGGCTCTTTAGTACAGATATTGTTAATATCCCATACAATTTCACATAAAGCATTTATGCTGCACAGCAAAGAATCTGAGATGGTTTACTTGAGAAAAACCCTTTGTGATTGTTTAAATTGGCAACACCAATTTTAACAATCTTTTTATGTGAGTGATTGATAGACAAATTATAGTTAATCAGACTTCAGTATTTGAGAGGCAATTTATCAAGAGTGAACAAAACGAACCTGTCACTTCCTGGGAAAAAATTTTGACAGAAGATAAATTTTGAGCTTTAAAGTAAAAATTAGGGCTAGAGCAATAGTACGGCAGGTAGGGCACTTGCATTGCATGTGGCTGACCCAGATTACATCCCCTGGATTCCTTAAATCCCCTGAGCACTGCCCGGAATGGCCCCAACACAAAACGGAACAAAAGAAGGGTGTGTGTGTTGGGGGAAATTATAGTACTGGGAAATTTGTATTTTTTTCTTGTGGGCTGACAGCTTCCCAATATTTTTCTGACAAGGTTGGTAATGAGATTAATGAATTTGATCATTTTACATAATGAAATGTGTTATCAGAAAGATATTTATAATTCATGAACCATCATTTTCAAATGAACAATGAATATAGCACAAAATTATGCATAGGTATTATTCAAGATAAATAATAAATGAATATTCTTTTTTTTGTTTTTGGGTCACACCCGGTTACTCCTGGCTCATGCACTCAGGAATTACTCCTGGCGATGCTTGGGGGACCATATGGGATGCTGGGAATCGAACCCAGGTCGGCCGTGTGCAAGGCAAGTGCCTTACCCGCCGTGCTATCGCTACAGTCCCAAATGAATCAATTTTAATGCAACCAAGTACAAAAGATACATTGAGGCCTGAGATGTCGTTCAATGGTAGAATGTATACATTGCGTGTGTGAGGCTCTGGATTTGATCTCTGGCACCATTATCCCCAGCCTCTTATCTCCTACCCTGTAAAAGAAGTATATTTAGTATGATTTCAATTTCTGCATTCTAGCTAACTTAAGCTATACAATTTGTGGACTTAAAGTAACAAGAAATTTTGACTTTTTGTCTAGCTTTATCATCAAAGAAGACTACCCAGCTATGTGTAAAAATCAGTTAAAATATTCCTTTGCAGAGAGATAGTATAGTGGGTAAGGTGCTTTCCTTGCATACAACTGACCCAGGGTCTATTTTGGGAACCTGTGTGGTTCCCATATCCCCACTAGGTCTGATCCCTGAGTGCAGAATCAGGAGTAAACTCTGAGCCACTGTTGGATCTGACCCCCCACATCAAAATAAATAGACCGTACAAATAGTACAGTGGCTAGGGTGTTTGCCTTACAACAGCCAACCCTAGATTCTATCCCTCGCACCTCATATGGTCCCCTGAGCAAGCCAGGAGTGATATCTGAGTGCAGAGCCAGGAGTAAGTTCTGAACACTATTGGGTGTGCCCTCATTTCTCCCCCTCAAAAAAATAAAAATCAAATAAATAAAATACTCCACTAGGGTGGAGAGATAGTTTTGCCTTGAATGTGGTTTACTTTGGCTCAGTCCCGGCACCACAAATGGTCCCCATCCATCACCAGAGTGATCCCTGAGCACAGCTAGGTATGGCCCAACTCCATTCCTGCCAAAAGTAAAATACTACTTCACCCAGTATATACACCTGCCTGAAGCTGAATTTTCTTCTGTCACAGGTTCTATGACAGGTTTAGTATAGGAGCAGAAGTCTCTTTGTTTGAACTAGACATTGAGATTTGCAGTAGTGTAAAGCAGTGTCCAGTTTCATTTTAGGGTATTTATATTATTTATTATTTTAAATGGATTTTTTTAAATGTGTAAGGTTTAATTTTCATCAAGAGGTATAACCCACATGAACAAAACCTCAGGGGATTTAAAAAATTTTAGGATTAAAAGGATCATGAATTTTGAACGTCATAAGCAGCAGGTTGAAACTGGTTTGGGAACTGTATGACTAGGTAGCTTTAGAAAATGACTCAGAATCTTCTTGTGCTCTAGGTCAATGTTTTCAACTGCTTTCCAGTGTCAAAAGGTTAAAAATCATTGCCTTAGGTGTGTGTGTTCTTTGTATTGTTATTGGAGTATTATGAGTGCATAAACACATTTAGTTTTTTAGTTGGTTGTGATATACAATTAAGAGATTTACATTCTATAAAGGGTAGGATCATAAGTATTTTGTTTAATTATTTAATTTTTTTGGCGGGCGGTGGTGGTGGGGCAGTGAGGTGGTTTCTCTTGACTCTGCACTCAGAAATTACTCATAGCTGGTACTTGGGGCATATGGGATATATGGGATGCCGGGGATTAAACTGGTCAGCCATATGCAAGGCAAGTGCCCTATCTACTGTACTTTGGCCCAGTTCATAAATATTTCAGATAGCACTGAGAGGCCGAACATGAGAATATTGTGTAGGTAATTATGTCACAAAGTGATACTTTTCACATTTTTGTTGTTGAGATTTAAAATAAAATAATTATGCACAACTTTATTTTCTTTCTCTTTTTGGGGCACACCCGGCCGTGCACAAGGAATTACTCCTGGCTCTGCACTCAGGAATTACTTCTGGCGGTGTTTGGGGGACCATATGGGATGCCGGGGATCAAACCCAGGATGGCCCTGTGCAAGGCAAAGGTCCTCCCCGCTTGAGTATTGCTGTAGTCCCTATGCACAACTCTGTACTATATAGTTTAATTGCTGTGTCACGAGAACTCAGCCCTCTCAACCACTTGTATATAGTTTCTTTGATCCTCACCTTCCCTCTCGACCCGACATCTAATGAGGCGGTTGAGATTCTTTTTGGGAGAGTAACAATGTGCTTAATTGGGATTCAGAGTTAATATTCTTTTCTGTCATCAAATCAGTTGTTAAATACTCATCTGTAAAACAATCACTTTTAGGGGCTGGAGAGATAGTACAGCAGTTAAGGTCCTTGCATTACGTGCTGCTGACCTGTTTCAGTCCCCAGCATTCCTTTAATCAGTAATGATTCCTTAGCACAGAGTCAGAAGAAATCCCTGAGTATTTCTAGGTCTGACCCAAAAACCAAGAGGAGCCAGGGGATAAAGCACATGTTCCTTGTGAATGAGGACTTGGGTTTAGTTCTTTGCACCCTTCTCTTTGATACTTAGCTTATGGCTCATACAAAAGTAGGTGGTGGTCTGACTTTTTGCTGAGGATAACATTAGAATTTAAGAGTGTCAATACAAGGGAACTGATGAAAGCTGACGTTGTTGGTAAAGGTTTTATATTCTTGCCAGACTTTTTTTTTTTATATCCTTCAGAAAAGTTGAAATTATTTGATGTGTCTCGCACTACACCACATATCATAATCAAACAAAAGAATTTGTCTTTTAGTCTTCATTGCATTTGTTCTCCAGTTGAAGAAATCCCAAATTGGGAAAATTCAGAAATAAAATAAAATACAGTTATATAATTCAGTACTAAAATGGTATGTATTAAATTCAGTAAGAATTCTGCAAAACGAGCTATTCCTGTAAATAGGAATGGCTGAAGAGCTGTTCCTTGAGGAGATGGAATTTGAACTATGCCTAGAAAGATGCACACAAAATAGAGAATAGAGTGGAGTTCATGGGGCTGGCGCGATAGCACAGCGGGTAGGGTGTTTGCCTTGCATGTGGCTGAACCGGGTTCAATTCCCAGCATCCCATATGGTCCCCTGAGCACCGCCAGGAGTAATTTCTGAGTGCAAAGCCGGGAGTAACCCCTGTGCATCACTGGGTGTGACTCAAAAAGAAAAAAAAAAATAGAGTGGAGTTCATGCCCACTTTAATCAATAGATTGAAATAGCAGTACTCCTATAGTAAAAAAAAAAAAGAGATCAATTATATTATGTTAGATTGCTGTTATATCTTGTCTCCTTTTCAAATAATGTCACTTTGTTGCTATAATATAGCTGGTAACCACATTAAAAAACACCACAAATAGCCCGATGATTGATAACTATTAATAGTTTTTCATTTTCTATTTCATGAGCCACTCACCTGCATAAAAAAGCAAAACAGGGCTGGAGCGAAAGCACAGTGGGTAGGGCTTTTGCCTTGCACGTGGCTGACCTGAGTTTGATTCCCAGCATCCTGTATGAACCCCCAAGCACCGCCAGGAGTAACTTCTGAGTGCGGAGCCAGGAGTAACCCCTGTGAATCACTGAGTGTGACCCAAAAGGGAAAAAAAAAAACAACAGATGAAATTTATTAATGATATGTTTTAACCCAGTTATATAATTTCTGCATAAGATCAATAACCAGAAATGTTAGAGATATCTTATATTGTATTTTTTGCACCGAGGTTTTTGAATCTGGCATGTGTTTTACTTTTACATCGAATCTCCCTTGGACTAGGAATATTGCTGATACTTTATAGCTTGGCCACTATACTGAGAAGTTTAGATTTCTAGCTTTATTAACTCATAGTGACCAGGTTTGCTTTGTTTTAATTATTGTAGTTTAGGTTACATGTTTACAACAGTATTAACTTTTATCTACTCAGTTCCACACCTCACCACCACAGGAGTGCCCACCATGGTCCACTCATGTCCTTATGTTACATCTACCTATTTCTACCCCTTCTGCCCACCCTCCCCCGACCCATATTAATTGGCAGTTTTACTTGTATTTACTTGTATAGCTTTGACTCTTCTTGATTTAGACTTATTTTTAAACTTTTGCTTTCTTTTTTTTGCATTTGGGTTGAATCCAGGGCCTCACAACTTCTGAGGCATGTACTTAACAACTGTGTCAATCCCTAGCCTTGATCTTGATCTTTGCTAGTGTAATTCAGTTATTTAAAATCTAACATTTACTATCAATTTAATGTTTTGCCTTTTATTTACTGGTTTATAGTTGTTTTTTACACACTCTCTTTTCCTAGGAAATAGAAAAAAACAGTTTTAGAGAATACTTGTTAAATTTATAGTGTGTCTAAGCATACTAGTATATACATAATATATAACATACAACTTATGGAAGCTAGACCATATGAAGAGTTATTTCAGTCATTTTCAATAAAAATATATTGACATTTGCTTCTCCTTGCACTTATAAGCTACCAAGAGTATCCCGCCTGCACGGCAGAGCCTGGCAAACTACCCGTGGTGTACTCAGTATGCCAAAAACAGTAACAATGATGGTCCTCATTCCCCTGACCCTGAAAGAGCCCCCAGTATGTTATCGGACTACACTAGCACGTGACAGGGACGAATGGAGATGCTACTGGTGCCCGCTCGAGCAAAATCGATGAATAATGGGGTGACAGTGATAGTGATAGTGATAGTGTACTTATAAGATACTTTGAGGTGTGTATGATTCCTCAAATGAGAAAGCATAGGGGGAAGATTATTTGTTGCCTCCCATAAAATTATGGTTAATCTGCATTTAAAAAATACAGCTTATATTTTGAAATATCTTAAACTATCATATTTAAAAGCTCAACCCTTCTAAGCTAATGTTTTCTTTTAAGTGAGGGCTGCACCCATTGTGCTCAGGCCTTACTCCTAGCTCTGAGCTCAAGGGTCATTCCTAGCAAAGTTTGGGGTACCATATATGGGTTGTTGGGGATCAAACCCAGGTTACGGTGTGCAAGCAAGCTCCCTACCTGCTGTCCTATCTCTCCAGTCCTAATTGTGTTTTTGTACGGCTTTACAGAAGAATGGTAAATCATGAAATTACTAAAGCAAGTTTCTCCTTGTCACAGAGGAAGACTAGGAATGTTAAAAATATAGTTGGGAACTGAAGGGTTAGTATGAGGGTAAGGTGTTTGCCTTGCACGTCGTTCAATCCTGGTTCAATCCTGGCTAGTCCTGGTTCAGTCCTGGGCACTGTGTATGGTCCTTTGAGCCACCTCAAGGAATGAACTCTGAACAGTCAGGAGTAAACCCTGAGTACAGCAAGGTATGCCCCCCCAGTCGCTACTCCCCCACCAAAAAATTATAATAGGGTTTTGAAACTGCAGTGCCTCGTGGAAAAGATTTCCAAGACCCTCCTGTTTCCCTTCCCATCATATCTGAACACTGGTCTTGGTCATCTTCAAAGGAGGAATAGTAATATTGAAGATGGTCTCACAGGGCTCATCTGCTGTGTAGCACATGGGCTAGTTTTAAACAAGGTTTTTGTTTTTTAAGATTCCTAAGGATTTGCTGAAAATGCTACATATTAACT
>NW_026606427.1:22500-36242 GCF_029834395.1 Sorex fumeus | reverse complement strand
AAAGAAGAAAGAAGGAAGGAAGGAAGGAAGAAGGAAGGAGGGAAGGAAGGAAGGAAGGAAGGAAAGAAGGAAGGAAGAGGACGGAGTAAAGGAAGGAAAGAAAGAGAAAGAAAGGAAGAAAGAGAGAAAGAAAGAAAGAGAGAGAAAGAAGGAAGGAGGGAAGGAGGGAAAGAAGGAAGGAAGGAAGGAAGGAAGGGAGGGAGGAAGGGAGTAAAGGAAGGAAAGAAAGAGAAAGGAAGGAAGGAAGGAAGGAAGGAAGGAACAGAGAGAGAAAGAAAGAAAGAAGAAAGAAAGAAAGAAAGAAGGAAGAAAGAAAGGAAGGAAGGAAGGGAAGGAAGGAAGAAGGAAGGAAGGAAGGAAGAAGGAAGGAGGGAAGGAAGAAGGAAGGAAGAGACGGAGTATAGGAAGAAAGAAAGAGAAGTGAAGGAAGATAGGAAAGGAAAGATGAAAGAAAGAAAGAAAGAAAGAAGAAGGAAGAAGGAAGGAAGAAGGAAGGAAGGAAGAAGGAGGAGGAGAAGGAGAAGACGGAGTAAGAAGGAGAAAGAAAGAGGAAGAAGGAAAGAAAGGAGAAGGAAAGAAGAGAGAAGGAAAGAAAGAAAGAAAGAAAGGAAGGAAGGAAGGAAGAAAGAAGGAAGGAGGGATAGGAAGGAAGGAAGGAAGGAAGATACAGAGTAAAGGAAGGAAAGAAAGAGAAAGGAAGGAAGAAAGGAAGAAAGGAGAAGAGAGAAGAAAGAAAGAAAGAAAGAGGAAAGAAGAAACAAGGAGGGGTGATGGTTAAAGAAGGAAAGAAAGAAGGAAGGGAAGGAAGGAGGGAGAGGGAGGGAAGGAAGGAAGGAGGAGGAAGGAGGGAGGGAGAGGAGAGACTGGAGTGATAGCCCCAGGCGGGGAGGGCGTTGGCCTGGCACCTGGCCGACCCCGGGGGTTCGATTCCCAGCATCCCCGAGGGTCCCCCGAAGCAGACCGCCAGGACTCATTCCTGAGTGCAGAGCCAAAAGTCCCCCCTGCGCATTACCAGATGCGACCCAAAAAGCAAAAAAATAAATCAATAAAAGATGCAATAGAGATTTTATGAGGACGAATATCATATCACGATCACAGAGATCTCGGTACAAATATAATTGTGGAAACATATACAGGTAGGATAACAGATATAGTATAGTTCAAGGCACACACGCACAGATACCTAGATACAGGTTGAAACGTAGACTCGGGTCCAGGCATACAGGTAAAGACATACGTATGGATGCAGTGTCCTATCCATAAGGTTACATATACAGGCATCGATCGAAAAGAGATGGAAATACAGTTTGATGGTCTGCCTCACGACGAGGGCCTTCTGGCGATTTCCACTAGGTGGCTCAACCCAAGCGTCTCAATGATGGACGGTTTGGCTCACCATCGATCAATCGGCATGATTGGTCGGGCAGCTCGGATCACGATTTTCAGTTCCCGAAGGCTCAACTCAGAGCGGAGAGATTCGCCAGTGTTTGACGGTCGGAGTTACGACGACGGTTCAGCGCACACTGATTCGAACGGCTTGGCTCAAGACGCGTTGACTCACAGTGATTCTACGCCCAAGGGGGTTCGCGGATCAGTGTTGCCTGATTTGAGATTACTGTGTCGGGCGCTTGATTCGTTTCCACGGTTTGTTACTGTCCGACTCTCAATGGTCATGCGGTTTCATCCTGACGGAGCCAGCCACAACTCTAGAGTTTCACCTTTGTTCGTTTGACTCCTCATGGTCTGATGCTGTGAATCATGTTCGGTGGGTGGGGTGGGTGGGTGGGTGGGTTGAATCATCCTGTCGTGACTCACCCCACCCCCCCCAATCGGTGGTTCGAGCCACGATGGCCCCGTTGACGATGGTCTGATACTAGGACCCAGGATGGTCTGATCACCATCGAGGGGTCGAGTCTCGGCGGTTCAAAGGTTCGACTCACATTATTCTCAGTTTCTCTCTCCGTGTAACTGCACGTCTGCCTGTCCCGTCGATCGATCACATCGATAAATGGATAGAACCTGTATTGATTAGATCGGTGCCTATGTAACCACAGCGACAGCATATCTCTATATTTCTGCATTTTTTTTTTGCTTTTTGGGTCCCACCCGGCGATGCCCAGGGATTCCCCCTGCCTCATGCACTCAGGAATGACTCCTGGCAGTGCTCGGGGGACCCTCGGGGTTGCTGGAATCGAACCCGGGTCGGTTGCGTGCAAGGCAAATGCCCCTACCCACTGTTGCTATCGCTCCAGTCCCTCTCTTCCTTCTTCCCTTCCTTCCTTCCTTCCCTCCCTCCCTCCTTCCTTCCTTCCTCCCTTCCTTCCTTCCTTCCTTCTTTCCTTCCTTCATTTCTCCCTGCCTTCCTTCCTTCCTTCCCTCCCTCCCTCCCTCCTTCCTTCCTTCCCTCCCTCCCTCCCTCCCTCCCTCCCTCCCTCCCTTCTTTCTTTCTTTCTTTCTTTCTTTCTTGTCCCACCCGGCGATACTCAGGGGTCCCCTCCTGGCTCTGCACTCAGGAATGAGTCCTGGGCGGTGCTCGGGGGGACCCTAGGGGATGCTGGGAATCGAACCCGGGTCGGCCGCACACCAGGCAAACAAACGCCCTCCCCCACTGGGCTATCGCTCCAGCCCCTCTCTCTCTCTTCCTTCCTTCCTTCCTTCCTTCCTTCCTTCCTTCCTTCCTTCCTTCCTTCCTTCCCTCCCTCCCTCCCCTCCCTCCCTCCCTCCCTCCCTCCCTTCTTTCTTCTTCTTTTCTTTCTTTCTTTCTCTTTCTTTCTTTCTTTCTTTCTTGTCCCACCCGGCGATACTCAGGGGTCCCCTCCTGGCTCTGCACTCAGGAATGAGTCCTGGCGGTGCTCGGGGGGACCCTAGGGGATGCTGGGGAATCGAACCCGGGACGGCTGCGTGCAAGGCAAACGCCCTCCCCACTGGGCTATCGCTCCAGCCCATCTCTCTTTCTTTCTTTCTTTCTCTCCTTCCTTCCTCCCTCCCTTCCTTCCTTCCTTCCTCCCTCCCTCCCTCCTTCCTTCCTTCCTTCCTCCCTTCCTCCTTCCTTCCTTCCTTCCTTCCTTCCTTCCTTCCTTCCTCCCTCCCTCCCTCCCTCCCTCCCTTCATTCCTTCCTTCCACTTCCTTTCTTCCTTCCTCCCTTTCCCTTCCTTCCTTCCTTCCTTCCTTCTTCCTTCCTTCCTTTCTTTCTTTCTTTCTTTCTTTCTCCTTCCTTCCTTCCTTCCTTCCTTCCTTCTTCCTTCCTTCCTTCCTTCTCTCTTTATTTCTCTCTTTGTTTCTCTCTTTTCTTTCTTTTTGGGGGTCCCACGTGGTGATGCTCAGGGCTTCCTCCCAGCTCTGCACTCAGGAATCCCTCTTGGCAGTGCTCGGGGGACCCTAAGGGATGCTGGGAATCGAACCTGGGTCGGCCGCATGCCAGGCCAACGCCCTCCCCGCTGTGCTATCATAGCTCCGGCCCGGTGGGCGAGTTTGGTCTCTGCATCTTCCCTGGGGTGCTGATCTCATGATCTCACGGTAGACACGGTCCTCTCAGACACGCCACGGCTGCCTCAGTTCTATCCGAGGGGAGGCGCATGAGACAAGGCACAACTGTGTCTCCGTGTGAGCCGATGCCCAACCCCTCTCCCCGCACATCTGTCTTCCCGTCTTCTGCGGAGCTGTTTCTCATCCATCACGGTCCACGCGCCAGCCCCTCCCCCCTCCCCAAACCTCATCTCCACTTGCCTCCACCGGACGCTTTGCCTGGGGGGGCGGGGCGGGAAGGGGGGGTGGAACTGTGTCACGATTTTGCAGAAGGGGACAGAGGCGGCGAGGTGTGCGGAGGAGCTGCTCGGAGAGGGGCCCCAGGAAGGAAGACGCACGTCGGAACTAGACAAAGAAGAGATGCGTGTCTGTGTGTGTGTGTGTGTGTGTGCGTGTGTGTGCGTGTGTGTGTGTGTGTGGTGGTGGGGTGGAATTCCTGCAGGCGGGTCTCCAGAAACAACCGGACTGGTTGAAACCGAGAGAATGATCATCCCAGGACCCGGACAGGGGGTGACGGAGTAGACCCAGGTTGAGGGGGTTCTGCATTTCCCGGAGAGATGAACGATTGGTCCTCACCAGTGGTCAGGTTCGCAGTGTGCGATGCTAACACCTATGCGGTCCACGCAAGTAACTGGCTGGTAGTAGCGAGAGCAAGAGAAATCATTGACGGGGGATCGTGGAACCCAGAGAACTTAACTGGCTGGCGATAGGGGGATCTAGAAAAATAATTGATCGGACATTGTGGAATCCAGAGAAATAGCTAGTAATAATGAATCTAGATCAATGACGGACTTGTAATAATGAGATCGAGCCAAAGAACTGATTGCAAATAATGGAATCTACACCAATAACTGACTAGAAATAATGGGATCTAGACAAAGAACTGACTGGAAATAATGGGATCGAGCCAAAGAACTGATTGGAAATAATGGAATCTAGACCAATAATCACTGTCCACTGTCCTCCCGTTGTTCATCGATTTGCTCGAGCGGGCCCAGTAACGTCTCCATTGGAGACTTTGTTGTTACTGGTGTCTGGCATATCGAATACGTCACGGGGAGCTTGCCAGGCTCTGCCGTGCGGGCGAGATCCTCTCGGGAGCTTGCCGGGCTCTCCGAGAGGGGCAGAGGAATCGAAACTCGGGTCGGCCACATTGGCCGCATGCAAGGCAAACGCCCTACCGCTGTGCTATGGCTCCAGCCCCGTCATCTAGACAAATAACTGGTAACAATGGGATGTAGACAAAGAACTGATTGGAAATAATAGACTCCAGACAAATCACTGACCGGTCATAATGGAATCTAGGTGAATCACTGACTGGCAATAATGAATTCTAGACAAATAACTGAGGAACCAAATGGGATGCGGGGATCGAACCGCATTGGCCACGGGCAAGGCAGGGCAAACCCCTTCCTGTTGTTCCCTGTGATCTTTTAGATGTCCAAGAAAACGAAAGCAAAAATAGAATAGGAAATGGTCACAAGTTGGTCCTGAGAGGGCGTCTGACAGGCTGGAGCAATAGCACAGCCGGGACGGCGTTTGCCTTGCACGCAGCCAGCCTGGATGAGCCGGGTTCGATTCCTCTGCCCCTCTCGGGGAGCCCGGCCAGCTCCCGAGAGGATCCAGCCCGCCCGGCAGAGCCTGGCCAGCTCCCCGTGGCGTCTCCGAGATGCCAAACACAGTCACAGCAAGTCTCACCTTGGAGACGTGCCTGGTGCCCGCTCGAGCAAATCGATGAACCACGGGAGGATAATGACCGTGGCAGAGACAGGGCACCTGCCAATAGTCTGTGGGAAGTGCCCAGAACTCTCTGTCCACTGTCTCTCTGCCCACTCTCTGCCCACTGTCTCTTCGTCCTCTCTCTCTGCCTACTGTCTCTTCGTCCTCTCTCTCTGCCCACTGTCTCTCTCTGTCTACTCTCTGACCACCGTCTCTTCATCCTCTCTCTCTGTCCACTGTCTCTCTGCCCACTCTCTGCCCACTGTCTCTCTGTCTACTCTGCCACTGTGTCTTCGTTCTCTCTCCCTGCCCACGGTCTCTCTGTCTACTCTCTGTCCACTGTCTCTCTGTCCACTCTCTGAGCACTGTCTCTTCGTCCTCTTTCTCTCTGCCCACTGTCTCTCTGTCCACTCTCTGCACACTGTCTTTTCATTCTCTCTCTCTGTCCACTGTCTCTCTGCCCACTGTCTGCCCACTGTCTGCCCACTGTCTCTCTCTGTCTACTCTGCCACTGTGTCTTCGTTCTCTCTCTCTCTGTCCACGGTCTCTCTGTCTACTCTCTGTCCACTGTCTCTCTGTCTACTCTGCCCACTGTCTCTTCATCCTCTCTCTGTCCATTGTCTCTCTGTCCACTCTCTGTGCACTGTCTCTTCGTCCCTCTTTCTCTCTGCCACTGTCTATCTGTCCACTCTCTGCACACTGTCTTTTCATTCTCTCTCTCTGTCCACTGTCTCTCTGCCCACTGTCTGCCCACTGTCTGCCCACTGTCTCTCTCTGTCTACTCTGCCACTGTGTCTTCGTTCTCTCTCTCTCTGTCCACTGTCTCTCTGTCCACTGTCTGCCCACTGTCTCTTCGTCCTCTCTCCCTGCCCACGTTCTCTCTGTCTACTTTCTGTCCACTGTCTCTCTGTCCACTCTCTGCCCACTGTCTCTTCGTCCTCTCTCCCTGCCCACGGCCTCTCTGTCTACTCTGTCCACTGTTTCTCTGTCCACTCTCTGCCCACTGTCTCTTTGTCCTCTCTCCCTGCCCACTGTCTCTCTGTCTACTCTCTGCGCACTGTCTCTTCGTCCTCTCTCCCTGCCCACGGTCTCTCTGTCTACTCTCTGTCCACTGTCTCTCTGTCTACTCTGCCCACTGTCTCTTTGTCCTCTCTCTCTGTCCACTGTCTCTCTGTCCACTCTCTGTGCACTGTCTCTTCGTCCTCTTTCTCTCTGCCCACTGTCTCTCTGTCCACTCTCTGCACACTGTCTTTTCATTCTCTCTCTCTGTCCACTGTCTCTCTGCCCACTGTCTGCCCACTGTCTGCCCACTGTCTCTCTCTGTCTACTCTGCACTGTGTCTTCGTTCTCTCTCTCTCTGTCCACTGTCTCTCTGTCCACTCTCTGCCCACTGTCTCTTCGTTCTCTCTCCCTGCCCACGGTCTCTCTGTCTACTTTCTGTCCACTGTCTCTCTGTCTACTCTCTGCCCACTGTCTCTTCGTCCTCTCTCTGTCCACTGTCTCTCTGTCCACTCTCTGTGCACTGTCTCTTCATCCTCTCTCTCTGCCCACTGTCTCTTTGTCCTCTCTCTCTGTCCACTGTCTCTCTGTCCACTCTCTGTGCACTGTCTCTTCGTCCTCTTTCTCTCTGCCCACTGTCTCTCTGTCCACTCTCTGCACACTGTCTTTTCATTCTCTCTCTGTCCACTGTCTCTTCGTCCTCTCTCCTGCCCACGGCCTCTCTGTCTACTCTGTCCACTGTCTCTCTGTCTACTCTCTGCCCACTGTCTCTTCGTCCTCTCTCTCTGCCCACTGTCTCTCTGTCTGCTCTCTGTGCACTGTCTCTTCGTCCTCTTTCTCTCTGCCCACTGTCTCTCTGTCCACTCTCTGCACACTGTCTTTTCATTCTCTCTCTCTGTCCACTGTCTCTCTGCCCACTGTCTGCCCACTGTCTGCCCACTGTCTCTCTCTGTCTACTCTGCCACTGTGTCTTCGTTCTCTCTCTCTCTGTCCACTGTCTCTCTGTCCACTCTCTGCCCACTGTCTCTTCGTCCTCTCTCTCTCTGTCCACTGTCTCTCTGTCCTCTCTCTCTGTCCACTGTCTCTCTGTCTACTCTGCCCACTGTCTCTTCATCCTCTCTCTGTCCACTGTCTCTCTGTCCACTCTCTGTGCACTGTCTCTTCATCCTCTCTCTCTGCCCACTGTCTCTCTCTGTCTACTCTGCCACTGTGTCTTCATTCTCTCTCTCTCTGTCCACTGTCTCTCTGTCCACTCTCTGTGCACTGTCTCTTCGTCCTCTCTCTCTCTGTCCACTGTCTCTCTGTCCTCTCTCTGTCCACTGTCTCTCTGTCCACTCTCTGCACACTGTCTTTTCATTCTCTCTCTCTGTCCACTCTCTCTCTGCCCACTGTCTGCCCACTGTCTCTCTCTGTCTACTCTGCCACTGTGTCTTCGTTCTCTCTCTCTCTGTCCACTGTCTCTCTGTCCAATCTGCCCACTGTCTCTTCGTCCTCTCTCCCTGCCCACGGTCTCTCTGTCTACTCTCTGCCCACTGTCTCTTCGTCCTCTCTCTCTGCCCACTGTTTCTCTGTCTCTGTCCTCTCCCTGCCTACTCTCTCTCTCTTCATGCCCTCAGTGACCGCTTGGACGTCCCCTGCCGACAGTCCTCCATGTCTCCACCACCGTGGACAACAGCCTACATGCTTCCCCAGACCCCTGGGCTGCTCTGGAATAAGTGCGTGGCCTCTGAGCTGACCGTGGCCACCCAGTAGCAACCCTACACCTTGGACTGTCCTGCTGTGTTTGCTTCCTTGTGGGTTCATCTCCTTCTCTGCCACCGAGCCCTTCTGGACGCCGAGTCAAAGGCGTCCACCCGATGGGCTCTAGCACGGGGGACTTGGCATCACTGGCCTCCAGGGTGGGCGGGATCTATGTGTACAGGCCAGTGGGAGTCGCGACAGATGGACATTCGCAGTGGGCTCGTGCAAAGGACCCACGCCCTCCCTGGAGAGAATCTGGAGGTGCAGAAGACCCGTGGGTGGGCTGAGCCGTCACGGGCAGGCGTCCAAGCATCGTGCTGTCCGGGGGTGGACAACACAGCCCCTGTGATTTTTTTTCTTGTTCCTGGTGTGGAAAATGTGAAGATATTTGGGGAAAGAGCGGAGTCTGGGTGGCAGGGTCGGGGGACGGATTTCAGGTCTTGCGGGGTCCCTGGGGTGTTCCGAGCTGAACTGCCCAGCAGGAAGGGAAGTGGCCGCCCCGTGGTGGAGGCCGGGCGTGAGCTGGGTGGGTGCATCTGTGTCCTACAGGGCTGCTGCCCTCCCCACTTCATCACTTCCCCTCTGCAAGGGGAGGGCGGAAGGTGGGCTCCCATGCATGTGGGTGGGGCGGGGACACGCCCAACCCCGTGAGGGTCCAAGAGTCAGACCAGAGCGATGGGGTCGCGAGGCCACGGGCTTTTCCCACCTGTCTGGTGTGGAATAGACAGGATGGTTTAGGGACCGGGTCCCTTGGCCTCATGTTCAACCCACACGTGTGTGCTCGCAGAGCAAAATGGGCACCCACCCACCCATCAATTCATCCATTTATCCACCCATCCATCCACCCATCCATCCATCCATCCATCCACCCACCCACCCATCCACTTCATCCATCTAACATCTGTATCCCGCCATGCCTCCCTGTGCCCCGAATTCACCTACTGGCCTCTGCGTGGGACGCCCTGTGTCCACTGGGCTAAGTATGAACGTGACAGACACACACACACAAAACACAGGATACACACATCCATGCATGGGCAGATATCCAGAAATATACGCACACTAAGGCACATGTAGACGTCCACGTGTGTACTCAAGATACACACAAACATATAAAGATGATACACAAATGCAGACGTACGTCTAAGAACCCAAGCACACATGTAAGAGTTCTCATCCACACATCCAGACACAAACAGATATATAGACACACAAATGCACCTCTGTGTATGCATACACGTATACACACGTGCATATGCACACATATGTACACACAACACACACACAGTCACTCATACGAACACACCCAAGTACACACACTGACACAAACTCATACAAAACACACACATGCACACACTTGTACATGTGCAAAGATATACATACACACACCCATAATACACACACACACTGACACACATGCATACACACATGTACATACACACACAAAACATAGCCATATATCATTCATTCAGGAATTCAACATCAGTCTTTCATCTTTCAATCAATCATTAATTCATTACCCATCCATTCATCATCCATCATCGATCGATCCATCGATCCACCCATCCATCCGCCCACCCACCATCCATCCATCCATCCTGTTCATCTACCCATCCATCCACCCATGCATCCATCCATCCCGCCCATCCATCCACCCACCCATCTATCCATCCATCCAACTATCCAACATCCATTTGTCCAATCTATTATCTATCCATTCTGTTACCCATCCATCTTTATAATCAACCGAATGTTCATCCATCCATCCACCCATCCATCCATCCACCCATCCATCCATTCGCCCATCCATCCACCCATGTAGGTATCTAATGCTCTATCTATTCACATATTGATCTGTCTGTGCACCTATCATTCCATCACCCATCTCTCCATCCGTTTCCAGCTTCGTTCATCTATCGATCATCTATTCATCTAATCAGATCCATCAATCTATCCGTCTACCAGCCATTCTTCATCTACAAAGCGACCAACCCATCCTGTTATTCTGTTATCTATCTTCATTCCAAACACATACATAGCCATGCATCATTCATTCACCCACCCATCCATCCACCCATCATCCATCCACCCATCCATCCATCCACCCACCCATCCATCTATTCACCCATCCATCCATTCATCCATCCATCCATTCACCCATCCATCCATCCATCCACCCATCCATCAACCCATCCATCCACCCATCCATCCACCCATCCATCCATCCATCCACCAACCCATCCATCACACCATCCATCCACCCACCCATCCATCCATCTATCCATCCACCCATCCATCCATCCATCCATCCACCCACCCACCCACCCACCCATCATCCATCCACCCACCCATCCATCCATCCACCCATCCATCCACCCACCCATCCATCCATCCACCCATCCATCCATCCACCCACCCACCCATCCATCCATCCACCCATCCATTCACCCATCCATCCACCCATCCACCCATCCATCCATCCACCCACCCACCCATCCATCCATCCACCCATCCATTCACCCATCCATCCATCCACCCATCCACTCATCCATCCATCTACCCATCCATCCGTCTACCCATCCATTCACCCACCCATCCATCCATCTACCCATCCATCCACCCACTGATCCATCCATCCATCCATCCACCCATCCATTCACCCATCCATCAACCCACCCATCCATCCATCCGCCAACCCATCCATCCATCATCCATCCATCCACCAACCCATCTATCCATTCATCCATCCATCCATCCATCCATACACCAACCCATCTATCCATCCACCCATCCATTCACCCATCCATCCATCCACCCATCCATCCACTCATCCATCCATCTACCCATCCATCCATCCACCCACCCATCCATCCATCCACCCACCCACCCATCCATCCATCCATCCATCCATCCATCCATCTACCCATCAATCCACCCATCCATCCATCCATCCATCCACCCATCCACCCACCCATCCATCCATCCATCCATCCACCCATCCATCCATATCTGACATCTCCATTTATTTACCTATTATCGTCATATGTCTCTGTACTGTTCTATCCACTCACCATTTCTTGTGCGTCATCCATCCACCTAGAACCACACACTTCTCCACCGATCCATGCCCCTGGGTATTCATCTAACATCTGTCTATCAAATAACTCTGAAACAGATCATGGGGTTGCATATTAAATACGCCCGTGCAATTATATCTACATAATTTTACTCTCTAATTTTGTCTTACTCATCCTACATAAACCTTGTATTAAAAATTGTATATTTGGACAAAGAGAATTAGAGAGCTATCGGGGGGGGGGTGGGCAAGGGAGAATACCACCCCCCAGGGTCTTACACTTCAGAGTAACTGCTCCCTTGTGGAGAAAGGATCGTGAGAAGCGTGAATCGTTATATGGTATCTCTCTCCACGATACCCACCAGCCATGCCCAGGGTCAAGGTCCTGGTGTGAACGGGATCATCCTGGCAATCAGTGTTGACCGCCCAAACCTACGGCGTGTGGCATGCTACAATGTGTGTGACTTCTGCATGGTTTCATTATTTTTATTTATTTATTTATTTATTTTGGTTTTTGGGGTCCCACCCGGCCATGCACAAGGGTTCCTCCTGGCTCTGCACTCAGGAATCACTCCTGGCGGTGCTCGGGGACTCTAAGGGATGCTGGGAATCGAACCCAGGTCGGCCGCGTGCAAGATAAACACCCTACCCGGCTGGCTATCGCTCCAGCCCCTCTCTCCTTTATTTTTTTATTTTTTGGCTTTATCTAGAATTTTATGTGAATGAGGTGATGGTTCGTTCAGAGTTTTGGGTTCGAGTTGTATCAGGCAAGACCTGAATTAGTCTTGCTCTCTCTGTCTCTCTCTGTCTCTCTCTGTCTCTCTCTCTCTCACCCCCCCTTTAATTTTAATTTTTTTCCTTATTTTTTGTTTTTTTTTTTTTTTGCTTTTGGGTCACACCCGGCAATGCACAAGGAATTACTCCTAGCTCTGCACTCAGGAATCACTCCTGGCGGTGCCCGGGGTATCCTATGGGATGCTGGGAATCGAACCCGAGTTGGCTGTGTGCAAGGCCAACACCCTCCCTGCTGTGCTATCGCTCCAGTCTCCCTTGAAAAAGAAAAATCAAAAGACCAGAGAGATAGCAGAGTGGGTAAGGGGGATTGCCTTACGTGTGACCCACCCGAATTCCCTCCCTGGCCCCCTGTAGGGGACCCCCCGCCCACCCTCCAACGCCACCAAGAAGAATCCCTGAGCACAGAGCCAGGAGTTAGAGCCCTGAGTCCGGCTGGGTGTGGACCCCCCCCACCCAAATAAATACAGATAAATGAAAGCACAAAGAATGCACTAGAAATACCTGGACTTTGGGTCTCCTATCTATCTAGGGAGCTTACTTGCAGCATCCACACTTGGTTGTTGTTTTTTTTAATTATTATTATTATTACACGGGACGCCAGAAGGCGTTTGTGGAAGCTGGAAGCCTGTGTTCTCTGTGGGGGACCCAGGGGTGCCAACTGAGGCAGGAGCAGGAGGCAGAGTGAGGCAGAACGCTGACTCAGGGGAGGCGGGCACCCCCCGGGCCCCCCTTTGTACCAGACCAGCTGCAGGAAGAGACCCCTCAGCCTCCTTCCCGCTCTGGGGGCCAGGCTGAGGCGTGAGCACTAACCCTCCCCTGGGGAGAGCGGGAGGAATTAGCCAGGCGGCGGCCAAGCAGGGCTGTCAGGGAGAGGCCGTTGTCTCCCCACCTGGCGAAACATGATCTCCGGCCTCTCTGTTGGCACCCGCGACAGCAGAAAGGGCCTCAGTGCACAGGGTACGCGGGCCAGCAGACCCCCGCCACACATACGCACACACACACACTCATGCACGCCCACATGTGCACACATACATATGCACGCGTACACATGTACGTGTACACATGCACACATGTACGCGTACACATGCACACGTGCACACGTACCTATGCACACATACACATGTGCACAAGCACAGGCACACATACATATTCACACATACACATGTACACGCACACATGCACACATGCATGCATGCACACGCACACATACATATACACACATATGCACACATACATATGCACACATGAACATGCATGCATACACATGCATACATGCACATGCACACGTACATATGTACACACACATGTGTACACGTACACATGCACGTGTACACATGCACATGCATGGATATGTACGTACAGACATGCACACACATGCACGTATGCACATGCACGCATGCACATGCACGTTTACACAGACACACATACACATGCACGTGTACACACGCACATGCATGCATACCTATGCACACATGCACACATACATATGCATGCATACACATGCACACACGCACACATGCACACATACATGCATGCACATACACACATACACATGCACATGTACACGCACACATGCACACATGCACATGTGCACATGCATGTGTACACATGCACATGCATGCATGCCTATGCACACATACACACATACACACATATGCATGCACACACACACGCACACATGCACACATGCACACATGCATGCATGCACATACACACATGCACATGTACACGCACACATGCACACATGCACACGTGCACATGCATGTGTACACATGCACATGCATGCATGGCTATGCACACATACACACGCACACATACACACATATGCGCGCACACATACACACGCACACATACACACATATGCATGCACACATGCATGCACGCATG
>NW_026606427.1:0-12500 GCF_029834395.1 Sorex fumeus | reverse complement strand
GACATCTGCCGTCAATTACCGTCTCCCCGCGGTCTGGCCCCCTCCCGGCTCCGCACAGGCTTATTTTAGCTCCCCGGGAAAATCTGCTTCTCCCAAAATAAACACTCACGGCGGGCGGGCGGGCGGGCGGGCGGGCGGCCCGGGGCAGACGGCAGAACCGCTGCTGCTCAGTGGAGTGAGGTCGACAGCTGGGCGGGCAGACACGCCACCACCGCTGACATGACCACGGGAAGGAGCCACTAAATTGACACGGTGTCCAGCAAGGAACTGGTGAATCTACATCACACATCGTCTCTCTCATGCAATTATTTTTTTTTTTTTTTGCTTTTTGGGTCCCACCCGGCGATGCTCAGGGCTGACTCCCGGCTCTGCACGCAGGAATCCCTCCTGGCGGTGCTCGGGGGACCCTATGGGATGCTGGGAATCGAACCTGGTTCGGCCGCGTGCCACGCCAACGCCCTCCCTGCTCCCCTCCTCCTCACTCACAGTACTCACTTATTATTATTATTATTATTATTGTTTTGACGCTCAAGTCCAGGAGATTCTATTTGTTCATTCCGCCGTCTCCAGCCTCTCATGAAGGCTGCACCAGACCCTGCTGTTTTCTTGACAGAACAAGGGCTGAGAAGGGCAAGTGACCTTTGTGGAGTATGAAATAACATAATAGGAGACGGACACCCAAGGACAGTCGAGACCAGGGCCAGGAGGATTGCCCCAGGGTTGGATGCCGGCCTCATGAGCTGGGGGAGAAGGCAGCTGGGATGGAGAAGGGGTCACTGAGTCAGGGAGGGTTGGAGGGGTCGCTCGGGATGGGAGGCGTGTGCTGAGAGTAGATCAAGGACCCGACGTGATGGGTATTGGATCTGTATTGATCTGCATTGATCTCAGTGTCTGTATTGCAAACCATGATGCCCCAAAGTCGAGAGAGAGTCTGGGGGAGATTGTCTGCCCTGGAGGCAGGGCGAGGAGTGGGATGGGGGGATACTGGGGACATCAGTGGTGGGGAATGGGCACTGGTGGAGGGATGGGGGTTCCATCATGGTGTGACTGAAACTCAAATATGAAAACTTATAACTGTGTCTCACAGTGATTCAATAAAAATAAAGAGATTCAATAAAGATAAAGAGAGGGACAGAGACAGAGACAGAGACAGAGACAGAGACAGAGACAGAGACAGAGACAGAGACAAAGACAGAATGATCTCTCAGGTGAGACTTAAAGATACAAAGTCCAGGATAGGCTAACGGTCGAAGGCAGCCCATTGGGAGAACTGAGACAATCCACTGAGCTGGGTGGGGGCAGGGTGTTTGGGAGGACTGGGAAGAATTGGGGACCTTGGGGAAGGGAGGTGTTGGCAGACAGGGGGAAAGGGTGCAGAAGTGGAAATTATGTTCCCGAGATTCACCAACATCCTCTGGGACCACAGAGCCTTAATCAAGCAAAAATCACTGATGAGAATGACGCCTCTACCTGCTTTGGGGTTTGGTGTTTGCTGTCTTGGGGCCGGTTCGGTTCGGAGTGACGGCTGAGAAGCGTTTCAAGTGCGCCCCGGAAATCTCATCCCCACCTTCCTGGAGGGAGAGAGACACACAAGAAAAGACGCTGAGAAATCCCCTTGTAGGACAACCATCCTTCCCTGATGCAGAATTGTGTGTCTGCCTCTTGTCTCCAGGGAGCTGAATGCCACCAACATTTCTTCTTCTTTTTTTTTTTAAATCCTCCACCTTGGTGGATTTTGGATCACACCCGGCGATGCTCAGGGCTGACTCCTGGCTCTATGCTCAGGAATCCCTCTCAGGAGCGCTCAGTGAACCACAAGCCATGCCAGGGAATCGAACCCAGGTCACCAGCCCGACCCACTCGAATACCACGCCGGCCCGGCAATATCACAATTGGCAGAAATTTTCATTTTACTAAAGTGTTTTCTGAGCGATAGCACAGCACGGAGAGCGTTTGCCTGGCATGTGGCTGATCCGGGTTCGATTCCTCCGCCCCTCTCGGAGAGCCCCTTGGCCGGCTCCCGAGAGGATCCCGCCCGCACGGTGGCAGAGCCCGGCCAGCTCCCCGTGGCGTCTCCGAGATGCCAAACACAGTGACAACGAGTCTCACCAGGGAGACGTGACTGGTGCCCGCTCGAGCTGATCGATGAACCACGGGAGGACAGTGTGACCGTGCTATAATTTTCTGAGCACTGCATCCGTCACTGGGTTGGAACAAGGTCATGATCACGATCACGATCATACTGTTGTTCATCGATTGCCTCGAGCGGGCCCCAGTAACGTCTCCTTTGCCCTAGCCCTGAGATTGTTTTTTTTTTAAAGTGCCACATTCAAGGCTCTTTCAGGGTTAGGAGAATGAGACCCATCATTGATAACTGGTATTTGGCATATTGGGTACGCCACGGGGAGTTTGCCGGACTCTGCCATGTGGGCACAGTTACATTCGGTAACCTGCCAGGTTGTCCGAAGTGAGAACTGAGATCATGAGATGTCGCACGGTCATGAATGGAGCAAGATATAGCAAATAAATTATTTTACGGGGTGGTGGAATTGGTGTTGGACCCTCTCGGAGAGCCCGGCCAGCTACCGAGAGGATCTCGCCCGCACGGCAGAGCCTGGCAAGCTCCCCGTGACATATTCGATATGCCAGACACAGTAACAACAAAGTCTCCAATGGAGACGTTACTGGGCCCGCTCGAGCAAATCGACGATCAACGGGAGGGCCTTTACCTTTTTTTTTTTACCATTATGGAATGTAATAGACGACCGTGGACAGCTTTATACAAATAAAATAAAATTTAAAAAAAAAAAGGAAAAGAAATGATTTGAATGCCGGTGAAGGTCTCCGCCTTGGGGTTGGGTGTTTGTTTGGGGCGGGAAGGTGTTGGAACCTTGAGCGGCTGTAACAAATCTTCACAAACGACACTTGCAAACCAGAGTGTTTAAATGACGAGTGGGGGGTGGGTAGGAAAATGAAGAAATGAAATGGACGGACCCAACCAGTGGGGGATGGGGTGCGAGTCTTGCAGGAACAGGGGCCCGAGTGGATTCGACTAACCTGGGTGGGACAAGAGAGTCGAGGGACCCTTGAGCCGGGGCGGGAATGGGGCTGAGTTTCTGAGCCCGGCCAGCCTGGTTGGCTGAGAGTCCGGGGGAGTGCTTGCTCCTCAGTTCCTCAGCATCACTGGGGGGATCTTTGGAAGAGAAAGAGAGGGAGGGAGGAAGGAAGGAAGGAAGGAAGGAAGGAAGGAAGGAAGGAAGGAGGGAGGGAGGGAGGGAGGGAGGGAGGAAGGAAGGAAGGAAGGAAGGAAGGCAGGAAGGAAAGAAGGAAGGAGAAAGGAAGGGAAGAAAGAAGGAAGGAGAGAAGGAAGAAAGGAAAGAAGGAAGGAAGGAACGAAGGAACGAAGGAACAAAGGAAGGAAGGAGGGAGAAGGGAGGAAGGGAGGAAGGCAGGAAGGAAGGAAGGAAGGAAGGAGAAGGGAGAAAGGGAGGAAGGCGGGAAGGAAGGAAGGAAGGAAGGAAGGAAGGAAGGAGAAGGGAGGAAGGGAGGAAGGCAGGAAGGCAGGAAGGCAGGAAGGGAGGGAGGGAGGGAGGGAGGAAGGAAGGAAGGAAGGATGGAAGGGAAAGGAAGGAGGGAAGGAGGGAAGGAAGGAGAAGGGAGGAAGGCAGGAAGACAGGAAGGCAGGAAGGAAGGAAGGAAGAAGAAAAGAAAGGAAGGAAGAAAGGAAAGAAGGATGGATGTAAGGAAGGAAGGAAGGAAGAAAGGAAAGAAGGAAGGAAGGAAAAGGGAGGAAGGCAGGAAGGAAAGAAGGAAGGAACGAAGCAAGGAAGGAAGGAAAGAAGGAGAGAAGAAAGGAAAGGAAGGAAGGAAGGAGAGACGAAAGGAAAGAAGGAAGGAAGGTAGCAAGGAAGGAAGGAAGGACGGAAGGAAAGGGGAGGAAGGCAGGAAGGAAAGAAGGAAGAAAGAGGAAGGAAGGGAGGAAGGAAGGAGAAGGAAGGAAGGAAGGAAGGAAGGAAAGAAGGAAGGAAAAAGGAAGGAAGGAAAGAGAGAAGAAAGGAAGGAAGGAAAGAAGGATGGAAGGAAGCAAGGGAGGGAAGGAGAATGAAAGAAAGAAAGAAAGAAAGAAAGAAGAATGAAGAAAGAGAAAGAAAGGAGAGAATGGACAAAGAAAGAGAGAAGGAAAGAGGAAGAAAGAAAGAAAAGAATGAGAAAGAAAAAGAAAAAAATACAAAGCATGACGGTACGTTTTTGTATGCAAGTTGCGTTGTTGACAATACGCCCTCATGTGTGACCAGCATCGCTCCGTTCCTGAGACGTGGTTGGATTCGCTTTGCAGGTACCTGGAGGTTACAACTGAGAGAGAGAGAGAGAAAGAGAGAGGGAGAGAGAGAAGAGAGAAGAGAGAAAGAGAATGAGAGATAGAGACAGAGAAGAGAGATAGAGGATGAGAAAGAGAATGAGAAAAGAGAGAGAAAGAGAATGGGAGATACAGAGAAGAGAAAGGAAGAGAACGAGGGAAAAGGAGAACGAGAAAGGAGAAAGAAGAGAATGAGAGAAGAGACAGGAGAGAAAGAGAGAAAAAGAATGAGAGAGAGACAGAGAAGAGAGACGAAGAGAATGAGAAAAGAGAGAGAAAGAGAGAGATACAGAGAAGATAAAGAAAGGGAATGAGAAAGAGAATGAGAAAGGAGAGAGAAGAGAAAGAGAAAAAGAAGAGACATGAACAGAGAGAGAAGAGAGGAGAAAAATGAGAGAAGAGAGAAAAAGAGAATGACAGAAGAGAAAGAGAGAATGAGAGAAGAGAGACAGAGAGAAGAGAGAATGAAAGAGAGAAGAGAAAGAGACACACAGAGAAAGAGAGGGAGAGAGAAGAGAGGAGAGAAAGAGAGGAAAAGAATGAGAGATAGACAGAGAAGAGAGACGAAGAGAATGAGAATGAGAAAAGAGAAAGAGAATGAGAGGAAAGGAGAATGAAAAAGGAGAAGAGAGAATGAGAGAAGAGAGAGAAAAAGAAGAAATACGGACAGAGAGAAGAGAGGAGAGAGAACGAGAGAAGAGAGAGACACAGAGAGAAGAGGGAGTAGAGGGAGAATGAGAGAGAGAAGGGAAAAAGAAAGAGAGGAGAGAAGAAGAGAGAATGAAAGGAGAGAAAGAAACTGAGTGAAAGAGAGAAGGGGGAGAAAAAGGACGAGAAAGAAGAGAGAAGAGAGAGAATGAGAGAAGAGAGACAGAGAGAAGAGGGAGTAGAGAGAGAATGAGAGAGAGAGAGAGAGAAAATGTGTCCTTCCTTGCTCTGTGTCTCGGACAGAAGACAGAGCCCCGAGCCCAGGGAACTGCATCCACTCATAGAACCCGACACTCCCGGTGGAAAACCGTCCGCCTTTGCTCCTCTGACACTCCTGTACCTCGGGACCGACCGAAGATACTGCCCTCCGCTTTGGACATGCGGGCACGGCCGGGGGCCAACTCAGAGCTGCCCGCCCGCTGGCCAGCTGTGTGCCCGGCCCGCCCACACCACGAGGGCCACTGACCCTTCCTGCAGGAAGAGTTGCCCTCGGAATCTCAACGGTGATGCAACCAGACACAGTTTCCTGTATCATCATTTTGAGGTTTTTTGCCCTTTAAAGCACCTGGGGCTGGAGGGAGAGCCCAGCGGGGAGGGCGTTGGCCTGGCACGCGACTGACCCGGGTTCGATCCCTGGCATCCCCGAGGGTCCCCCGAGCACCGCCAGGGGGGATTCCTGAGTGCAGAGCCGGGAGTCAGCCCTGAGCATTGCCGGGTGGGACCCCAAGAAGGAAAAGAAATCAAAAAAATGTTAAAGCATCAAGCAGGTTGCAGTGGGCGGGCGGGCGGGGGGTGTCAGGGGAGGCAGGTCGGGGCCACTCGAGGACGGGGCGTGAGTGTTAGGACTCAGGACGCAGGAGCTGGGCAAAGAGGACCATCGAGCGTTGTTGTGCCCGGCCACACACACACACATACACATACACAGGCATGCACAGACACAGACACACAGACACACAGAGACACAGATAGACACACACAGACACAGAGACACACACGGACACACAGAGACACAAATAGACACACACAGACAGAAACAGAAACACACAGATACACACAGATACCACAAAGACACACACACAGACACAGACACACACAGAAACACACAGATACACACAGATACCACAAAGACACACACACAGACACAGACACACACAGAAACACACACAAACACACAGACACAGACAGACACAGACAGACACACACAGACACACACAGACAGACAGACACACACAGACACAGACACACACAGACACATGCAGACACACACAGACACACACAGACACACATACACACAAACACAGAGACACACAGACACAGACACACACAGACACACAGACACACAGACACACACAAACACAGACACACATACACACAAACACAGAGACACACAGACACAGACCACACACACAGACACACTCAGACACACACAGACACACACAGAAATCACACAGACACAGACACACTCAGACACAGACACAGACACACATAGGCACAGAAAGCACACAAACATAGACACAGATACACAAAGAGACACAGAACACACACACAGACACACACAGACACACACAGACACTCATGGAAACCACACAGACACAGACACACAAAGACACCGAGACACACAGACACAGACACACAGACAGACACATACACAGATACAGACAGACACACACACACACAGACACACACAGACATACACAAACACACAGACACAGACCACACCCACAGACACCCACAGACACACACACAGACATAGACACACGTAAACTCAGACACAGAGACACACAGACACAGACCACACACACAGACACACACAGACACGCACAGAAACCACACAGACACAGATACACAAAGATACAGATACACACAGGCACAGAAACCACACAAACACAGGCACCCATACACACAGGCAGAGAGACACACAGAAACCACACAGACAGAGACACACAAAGACACAGATACACACAGCCCAGAAACCACACAAACACAGACACACATACACACACAGACACAGAGACACACAGACACACACAGAAACCACACAGACACAGACGCACGAAGACACCGAGACCAGACACAGACACACACACAGACACACATACACACACAGACACAGAGACACACAGACACACACACAGACACAGACACACACAGACACACACAGAAATCACACAGATACAGACGCACGAAGACACCGAGACGAGACACAGACACACACACAGACACACACAGACACAGAGACACACAGACACACACACAGACACAGACAGAGACACACACAGACACACACAGAAACCAGACAGACACAGACGCACGAAGACACTGAGACCAGACACAGACACACACAGACACACACAGAAACCGGACAGACACAGACGCACGAAGACACTGAGAGCAGACACAGACACACACACAGACACACACAGACACACACAGACAGACACACACAGACACACACAGACACAGACACACCCAGACACAGACCACACAGACAGATACACAGACACACACAGACAGACACACAGGCTGGCTGTCTCCCGACATGAAAGGCGCCGGCTCTGAATACCGCAGGAGAGGATGAGCCGGCTTGGCCGGGCTGCCCCACGCTGGGGGGTGGCCCTGGCCGGTTTGTTCCAGGAGACGATCAAAGTCAGACGGAGCCTGTCGGCGGCCGGCCTCGCCTCTCGCTGGCTGCCCACCCCCCACCCCCACCAGGGCTGGGCTCGACAACCCCTTGGCACAACAACACACCCACTTATAACGGCTTCCTGGGGCCACATCTCAGCGGGGGCCGCCGGGAACACAGGGAGGGAGGGACCCGGCACCTAGTCACCGGCACGGCACGTTTCTGCAGCAGAAGCAGATGTTGTTTTTTTTTCTTTCTTTTTGGGGTCCCACCCGGCGATGCTCAGGGGTTTCCTCCCGGCTCTGCACTCAGGAATGACTCCTCCTGGCGGTGCTCGGGGGACCCTAGGGGATGCTGGGACTCGAACCCGGGTCGGCTGTGTGCCAGGCCAACGCCCTCCCCGCTGGGCTATGGCTCCAGCCCCTTGTAGACTTTTTTTAAACTTTGATTCGGATGCAATATGATTAACATAGTCAACACTACTGCAATTTATACCATCTAGTTAACATTAATGCATTGAATACTTAATATCATTAATTAATAACATTGATTCAGGGTGATTAATATAATCATAAATATCACAATTTCACTGTCATACTGTCCTCCCGTTGTTCATCGATTTGCTCGAGCGGGGCACCAGTCACGTCTCCAGGGTGAGACTTGTTCTTAATAATCAATACACAACGGTAGGGCGTTCGCCTTACACGCGGCCAACATGGCCGACCCGAGTTCGATTCCTCCGCCCCTCTCGGAGAGCCCGGCAAGCTACCGAGAGTATTCGATATGCCAGACACAGTAACAACAAAGTCTCCAATGGAGACGTTACTGGGCCCGCTCGAGCAAATCGACGATCAACGGGAGGGCCTTTACCTTTACCTTTAATAATAATAAACTCTTACTCTGTTCCTTGCCTCAGAATTAATAATCAATAATATAGCACGGTCCTCCCGCTGTTCATCGATTGGCTCGAGCGGGCACCAGGCACGTCTCCAGGGTGAGATCTGTTGCTAATAATCAATGATGATGATGATAATAATAATAATAATAAAATTCTTACGCTGTTCCTTGCCTCAGAATTAATAATCAATAATATAGCACGGTCCTCCCGCTGTTCATCGATTGGCTCGAGCGGGCACCAGGCACGTCTCCATGGTGAGACTCGTTGTCACTGTGTTTGGCATCTCGGAGACGCCACGGGGAGCTGGCCAGGCTCTGCCACCGTGCGGGCGGGATCCTCTCGGGAGCTGGCCGAGAGGCTCTCCGAGAGGAACGGAGGAATCGAACCCGGGTCGGCCGCGTGCCAGGCCAACGCCCTCCCCGCTGTGCTCCAGCCCATAGAGATCAATATCAATGAATACTCGCTGTTCATTGACATCCATAGGATTGATCCGTATAGAATATGATTGATAGAATCAACACGATTGCAGTGAAAACAATCTGCTTAAAATCCATGTATCAAATAATCAATATAACGAATTAATAACATTAATCGAGGGTGATGAATATCATTATAAATTTCTAAATTGCACTGTGTCACTGTCCTCCCGTGGTTCATCGATTGGCTCGAGCGGGCACCAGGCACGTCTCCCTGGTGAGACTCGTTGTCACTGTGTTTGGCATCTCGAAGACGCCACGGGGAGCTGGCCAGGCTCTGCCACCGTGCGGGCGGGATCCTCTCGGGAGCTGGCCAAGAGGCTCTCTGAGAGGGACGGAGGAATCGAACCCGGGTCGGCCACGTGCCAGGCCAACGCCCCTCCCCGCTGTGCTCCAGCCCATAGAGATCAATATCAATGAATACTCGCTGTTCATTGACATCCATAGGATTAACCCGTATAGAATATGATTGATAGAATCAACACGATTGCAGTGAAAACAATCTGCTTAAAATCCATGTATCAAATAATCAATATAACGAATTAATAACATTAATCGAGGGTGATGAATATCATTATAAATTTCTAAATTGCACTGTGTCACTGTCCTCCCGTGGTTCATCGATCGGCTCGAGCGGGCACCAGGCACGTCTCCCTGGTGAGACTCACTGTGACTGTGTTTGGCGTCTCGAAGACGCCACAGGGAGCTTGCCAGGCTCTGCAGGGCAGGCGGGATCCTCTCAGGAGCTGGCCGAGAGGCTCTCCGAGAGGAACGGAGGAATCGAACCCGGGTCGGCCACGTGCCAGGCCAACGCCCTCCCCGCTGTGCTCCAGCCCATAGAGATCAATATCAATGAATACTCGCTGTTCATTGACATCCATAGGATTGATCCGTATAGAATATGATTGATAGAATCAACACGATTGCAGTGAAAACAATCTGCTTAAAATCCATGTATCGAATAATCAATATAATGAATTAATAACATTAATCGAGGGTGATGAATATCATTATAAATTTCTAAATTGCACTGTGTCACTGTCCTCCCATGGTTCATCGATTGGCCCGAGCGGGCACCAGGCATGTCTCCGTGGTGAGATTCGTGGTGACTGTGTTTGGCATCGCGTAGACGCCACGGGGAGCTGGCCAGGCTCTGCCACTGTGCGGGCGGGATCCTCTCGGGAGCTGGCCGGGCTCTCCGAGAGGGACGGAGGAATCGAACCCGGGTCGGCTGTGTGCCAGGCCGACGCCCTCCCCGCTGTGCAATTGCTCCAGCCCAAGACCAAAATAAAATAAAAAAGAGGAGAAAGAAGTAAAAAGCAAGAACCGGGTCACGTTATGTAGGTCATCCCCACGGGCGCTGGCTGCGGGCGTCTCTTGGGCTTCCGGGCGGAACCCGGGACAAAGCCAAGGTGTGTTTCCACACGCCCGCGCGCCCGGATTTCGGGGTCCAGCACAGGAAGATCTGACGGGCGTCGGCGTGAGCGGGCACTGGGGCGCCCTCGGTCGGCCGTCAGCTCACGGTCCCTTCCCTGCCCATCACCCGGCAAAGATTCTGCAAATATTTCCCAGGGTACCAATGAGACTGGGCCGGAGGGACAGCACGGCGGGGAGGGCGTTGGCCTGGCACGCGGCCGACCCG
The DNA here is from genome assembly GCF_029834395.1 of Sorex fumeus. Classification (NCBI taxonomy): domain Eukaryota; kingdom Metazoa; phylum Chordata; class Mammalia; order Eulipotyphla; family Soricidae; genus Sorex; species Sorex fumeus. Next base: position 1,796 of record NW_026606427.1, on the reverse strand, counting down.
GGTTCGAGTCCTCTGCCACCCTCTCGAAGAGCCTCTCGGCCGGCTCCCGAGAGGATCCCGCCCGCAGGGCAGAGACTGACCAGCTCCCCGTGGCGTCTTCGAGATGCCAAACACGGTGACAACGAGCCTCACCGTGGACACGTGACTGGTGCCCGCTTGAGCCAATCGATGAACCACGGGAGGACAGTGACACAGTGCAATTTTGATATTTATAATGATATTAATCACCCTCGATTAATAATATTAAATGTTATTGATGATTTGATACATTGATGTTAACTAGGTTGTATTAATTGCAGTCGTTTTGATTAATCATATTCTATACTAATCAATCCCCTAGGGAACGCCGGGGATCGAACCCGGATGTTAAGGAATAGCAAATATTCGTTGATACTGATCTAGGTGGGCTGGAGCACAGCGGGGAGGGCATTGGCCTGGCACGCAGACGACCCAGGTTCGAGTATCTCCGCCCCCCCTCTCGGAGACCCTCTCGGCAGGCTCCCGAGAGGATCCCGCCCGCCCGGCAGAGCCCGGCAAGCTCCCCGTGGCATCTATGCGATGCCAAACACAGTCACTTCACAGTTGGGAGTGCCAACGCCCGTCCCTTCACTGGCACCCGATTCCCAGCACCGGGGGTCCCCCAGGGTCCCTCCCATCACCCACCCCACGATGCTTTCAGGAGCTTTTCTCTGTCTCTCTCTCTCTCTGTCTCTCTCTTTCTGTCTCTCTCTCTGTCTCTGTATCTCTGTCTCTGTCTATCTCTCTCTGTCTCTCTTTGTCTCTCTATCTCTCTAATTCTTTGTCTCTCTCTTTCTCTCTCTGTCTCTCTTTTTCTCTCTTGTCTCTCTGCCTGCATGTCTCTCTCCCTCTGTCTCTCTCACTGTCTGTCTCTGTTTCTCTCTCTCTTTCTCTCTCTTCTCTCTCTGTCGCTCCATCTTTCTCTCTTTGCTGTCTCTCTTTTTCTCTCCCGTCTCTCTGTCTTGTCTCTCTGTCTTTGTCTCTCTCTTTGTCTCTGTCTCTCTATCTCTCTGTCTGTCTCTCTGCTGTCTCTGTTTTCTCTCTCTTGTCTCTCTGTCTCTCTCTTTGTCTCTCTCTATCTCTCTGTATCTCTATCTCTCTTTTCTCTGTCTTGTCTCTCTGTCTGTCTCTCACGCTCCCCGTCTCTCTCTTCTCTCTCTCTGTCTTTTCTCCACCGTCTCTCTTCTTCCCTCTCTCCCTCCCTCTCCCTCCCTCTCTCTTCCTCTCTCTCTCCCTCCCTCTCCCTCTCTTCCTCTCTCTCCTTCTCTCTCTCTTCATCTCTCTCTCTCTCCTCCCTTAACTTCTCCTCCTCCTCCTCCTCCTTCTCCTTCTCCTCCTCTTTCTTCTTCTTCTTCTTCTTCTTCTTCTTCTTCTTCTTCTTCTTCTTCTCCTTCTCCTCCTCCTTCTTCTTCTTCTCCTCCTCCTCCTCCTCCTCCTTCTCCTTCTCCTCCTCTTTCTTCTTCTTCTTCTTCTTCTTCTTCTTCTTCTTCTTCTTCTTCTTCTTCTCCTTCTCCTTCTCCTTCTTCTTCTTCTTCTTCTTCTTCTTCTCCTCCTCCTTCTCCTTCTCCTCCTCCTCCTCCTCCTTCTCCTTCTCCTCCTTCTCTTTCTTCTCGTCCTCCTCCTCTTCCTTCTCCTTCTCCCCCTTCTCTTTCTTCTCCTTCTCCTTCTCCTCCTTCCTCCTCCTCCTCCTCCTCCTCTTCTTCTTCTTCTTCTTCTTCTTCTTCTTCTTCTTCTTCTTCTTCTTCTTCTTCTTCTCCTCCTCCTCCTTCCTCCTCCTC
>NW_026606426.1:0-25000 GCF_029834395.1 Sorex fumeus | reverse complement strand
TTCCTCTACTGTCCTCTCCTGTCCTGTTCTCTCCTTTCCTTTCCTCTCCTCTCCTCTCCTCTCCTCTCCTCTCCTCTCCTCTCCTCTCCTCTCCTCTCCTCTCCTCTCCTCTCTTATTCTCTCCTCGCTTCGCCTCTCCTTTCCTCTCCTGTCCTCTCCCTCCTTCTCCAATCTTCTCCCCTTACCTCAACTATGTCCTCCAATTCTCTCTTCCTTATCATACATATCCGTCCTTCTCTTCCAAACGATCCCATCTTAATCCACCTTTTTGCTTTCTCTCTAGTCAATCTCCATTTGTACTCCTTCCTCTACACTGGTCTCCTCAATTTTCGTCTCTATTGTTCAGTCGTTGCCCTCTACTAAAACTGTCATCTACTCTCTTCTCCCCTCCCATCCGCCCTCCTCTCTTCTGCTCTGCTCTGCTCTGCTCTGTTCTGCTCTGCTATCCTCTCCTCTCCTCCCTTCTATACTCCTCTACTGTACTCTTCTCTCCTCTCCCCTCACCTGCTCTCCATCTTTTCAATATTTCTCTACTTCTCTTACTCTCATGTGCCTCCTCTCCCCATCTCTCCCATTTTCTTCCTGGTTTTTTGCCTATCCACTCGATCTTTCTATCACCTCTCTCCTCTACTCTGATCTCATCACTTTTCCTATCTGTAAACCTTTACTCACCTCTCTTTTCCACTTTTTAATCTACTCTAGTCGCCAATCTTCTCCTCTACTCTCCTCCAAGTTCCTCTGCTCTCCTCTCCCCCTACCAGCACTTCCACTCTCTACATTGCATCCCTTCTCCTTCACTCTCATCTGCCTTACATTCCACGACTCTCCCAGCTTCAATCAACTTTCCTCTCATCTTCACTCTTCTTCCCTTATCTCACGTCCCTGCTCTCCTCTTTGCTCTAATTCTCCGGTCCCCTTATTCTCATCTGCACTCGTCTCGACGACTCTCACATCATCCACCGATACGCTCCCTCTCCAGTCCATCTCCCGACAACCTTCCTGTTCAACACTGCGCTCCTTACTTTTCATGTATGTACTCCTCTCCTCTCCTCTCCTCTCCTCTCCTCTCCTCTCCTCTCCTCTCCTCTCCTCTCCTCTCCTCTCCTCTCCTCTCCTCTCCTCTCCTCTCCTCTCCTCTCCTCTCCTCTCCTCTCCTCTCCTCTTTTCTCCTCTCCTCTCCTCTCCTCTCCTCTCCTCTCCTCTCCTCTCCTCTCCTCTCCTCTCCTCTCCTCTCCTTTTCTCTGGTCACGAGGTCACTCCTCTCCTCTCCTCCGCTCCCCTCCTCTCTACTCCCCTCCCCTCCCCTCCCCTCCCCTCCCCTCTCCTCCCCTCTCCTCTCCTCTCCTCTCCTCTCCTCTCCTCTCCTCTCCTCTCCTCTCCTCTCCACTTCTCTCCTCTCCTCTGTTTCCTCTCAATTCCTCTCCTCTCCTCTCCTCTCCTCTCCTCTCCTCTCCTCTCCTCTCCTCTCCTCTCCTCTCCTCTCTCTCCTCTCCTCTCTTTTCCTCTCCTTTCCTGTCCTCTCCTCTCCTCTCCACTCATCTCCTATCCTCTTCAGTCCTCTCCTCTTATCCAACTTTCCCTGTTCTCCACCTTTCCTCCACTTCTCGTCTCCCCTTCAAACTCATCTCTTTGGATCTCCCCACTCTACCATCTTCATCCACCTATTCTCTCCCTCTGCACTGTATCTCCCTATGATCTCCCTCTTTGCTCTCCTAACTGTTCATCTGTACACTCCTCTCCTCTATTATCCTGTCCTCTCCCCTGCTTTAAACTCTTCTCCTCTCATTTCCTCTCCTCTAATATCCTCTCATCTCTCTTCCCGTCTCCTCTCCTCTCTTCTCCTCTCCTCTCTTCTCCTCTCCACTTCCGTCTACTACCCTTACTTCCACTCTCCTCTTCTTCCCTCCTGTGCTTTACTCAACTCTCTACACTACCCAATTCTCTTATTTTAATCCACCAAAACTCTCTCCACCGGACCTCCATTATACCTGCTTCATCTACTCGACTCTCCTCAGTTTTCTTGTATTTTCTACAGTACTTCACCTCTCATATCATTACTCTCCTCTCCTCTCATCTCCTGTCCTCTCGTGTCCTTTCCAGTGTTTTCCTCTCCTCACCTCACATAACCTCACATCTCCAATACTCTCCGCACCTATCCTATCCTATTATTTCCCCTACACACTTCCTTTCTCCTCTCCTCTCCTCTCCTCTCCTCTCCTCTCCTCTCCTCTCCTCTCCTCTCCTCTCCTCTCCTCTCCTCTCCTCTCCTCTCCTCTCCTCTCCTCTCCTCTCCTCTCCTCTCCTCTCCTCTCCTCTCCTCTCCTCTCCTCTCCTCTCCTCTCCTCTCCTCCTCTCCTCTCCTCTTCAGTCCTCTCCTCTCATCCACCTTTCCCTGTTCTCCATCTTTCCTCCACTTCTCGGCTCCCCTTCAAACTCATCTCTTTGGATCTCCCCACTCTACCATCTTCATCCACCTATTCTCTCCCTCTGCACTGCATCTCCCTATGACCTCCCTCTTTGCTCTCCTAACTGTTCATCTCTACACTCCTCTCCTCTATTCTCCTGTACTCTCCCCTGCTTTACACTCTTCTCCTCTCATTTTCTCTCCTCTAGTAACCTCTCATCTCTCTTCCCGTCTCCTCTCCTCTCTTCTCCTCTCCTCTCTTCTCCTCTCCACTTCCGTCTACTACCCTTACTTCCACTCTCCTCTTCTTCCCTCCTGTGCTTTACTCAACTCTCTACACTACCCAATTCTCTTATTTTAATCCACCAAAACTCTCTCCACCGGACCTCCATTAGACCTGCTTCATCTACTCTACTCTCCTCACTTTTCTTGTATTTTCTACAGTACTTCACCTCTCATATCATTACTCTCCTCTCCTCTTTTCTCCTGTCCTCTCGTGTCCTTTCCAGTGTTTTTCTCTCCTCATCTCACATAACCTCACATCTCCAATAATCTCCACACCTATCCTCTCCTATCATCTCCCCTACACACTTCCTCTCTCCTCTCCTCTCCTCTCCTCTCCTCTCCTCTCCTCTCCTCTCCTCTCCTCTCCTCTCCTCTCCTCTCCTCTCCTCTCCTCTCCTCTGCGCTCCGCTCCAATCCCATCACTTCCCCTCTGTTCCACTCCTCTCTCCTCTCCTCTCCTCTCCTCTCCTCTCCTCTCCTCTCCTCTCCTCTCCTCTCCTCTCCTCTCCTCTCCTCTCCTCTCCTCTGCTCTCCTCTCCTCTCCACTTCTCTCCTCTCCTCTCCTCTCCTCTGTTTCCTCTCAATTCCTCTCCTCTCCTCTCCTCTCCTCTCCTCTCCTCTCCTTGCTTCTCCTCCCTTACCGCTCCTGTCCTCTCCCTCCTTCTCCAATCTCCTCCCCTGACCTCCTCTATGTCCTCCAATTCTCTGCTCCTTATCATCCATATCAGTCCTTCTCTTCCTAACGATCCCATCTTAATCCACCTTTTCTCTTTCTCTCTAGTCAATCTCCATTTGTACTCCTTCCTCTACACTACTCTCCACACTTTTCATCTCTATTTTTCAGTCCTTTTCCTCTACTAAAACTGTCCCGCCCTCCTCTCCTCTCCTCTCCTCTCCTCTCCTCTCCTCTCCTCTCCTCTCCTCTCCTCTCCTCTCCTCTCCTCTCCTCTCCTCTCCTCTCCTCTCCTCACCATTCCTCTCCTCTCCTCTTCAGGCCACTCCTGTCCACTCCTGTCCTCTCATCTCGTGTCCACTCCTCTCCTCTCCTCTCCTCTCCTCTCCTCTCCTCTCCTCTCCTCTCCTCTCCTCTCCTCTCCTCTCCTCTCCTCTCCTCTCCTTTTCTCTGGTCACTAGGTCACTCCTCTCCTCTCATCCCATCCCCTCCTCTCTTCTCCCCTCCCCTCCCATCCCCTCCCCTCTCCTCTCCTCTCGTCTCCTCTCCTGTCCTCTCCTCTCCTCTCCTCTCCTCTCCTCTCCTCTCCGCTCCGCTCCCATCCCATCACTTCCCCTCTGTTCCACTCCTCTCTCCTCTCCTCTCCTCTCCTCTCCTCTCCTCTCCTCTCCTCTCCTCTCCTCTCCTCTCCTCTCCTCTCCACTTCTCTCCTCTCCTCTCCTCTGTTTCCTCTCAATTCCTCTCCTCTCCTCTCCTCTCCTCTCCGCTCCGCTCCCATCCCATCACTTCCCCTCTGTTCCACTCCTCTCTCCTCTCCTCTCCTCTCCTCTCCTCTCCTCTCCTCTCCTCTCCTCTCCTCTCCTCTCCTCTCCACTTCTCTCCTCTCCTCTCCTCTGTTTCCTGTCAATTCCTCTCCTCTCCTCTCCTCTCCTCTCCTCTCCTCTCCTCTCCTCTCCTTGCTTCTCCTCCCTTACCTCTCCTGTCCTCTCCCTCCTTCTCCAATCTCCTCCCCTGACCTCATCTATGTCCTCCAATTCTCTGCTCCTTATCATCCATATCACTCCTTCTCTTCCTAACGATCCCATCTTAATCCACCTTTTCTCTTTCTCTCTAGTCAATCTCCATTTGTACTCCTTCCTCTACACTGCTCTCCACACTTTTCATCTCTATTTTTCAGTCCTTTTCCTCTACTAAAACTGTCATCTTCTCTCCTCCCCTACCATCCGCCCTCCTCTCCTCTCCTCTCCTCTCCTCTCCTCTCCTCTCCTCTCCTCTCCTCTCCTCTCCTCTCCTCTCCTCTCCTCTCCTCTCCTCTCCTCTCCTCTCCTCTCCTCTCCTCTCCTCTCCTCTTCTGACCATTCCTCTCCTCTCCTCTTCAGGCCACTCCTGTCCACTCCTGTCCTCTCATCTCGTGTCCACTCCTCTGGTGTCCTCTCCTCTCCTCTCCTCTCCTCTCCTCTCCTCTCCTCTCCTCTCCTCTCCTCTCCTCTCCTCTCCTCTCCTCTCCTCTCCTCTCCTCTCCTCTCCTTTTCTCTGGTCACTAGGTCAGTCCTCTCCTCTCATCCCATCCCCTCCTCTCTTCTCCCCTCCCCTCCCCTCCCCTCCCCTCTCCTCTCCTCTCGTCTCCTCTCCTCTCCTCTCCTCTCCTCTCCTCTCCTCTCCTCTCCTCTTCTCGCTTCTCCTCTCCTTTCCTCTCCTGTCCTCTCCCTCCTTTTCCAATCTCCTCCCCTGACCTCAACTATGTCCTCCAATTCTCTCCTCCTTATCATCCATATCAGTCCTTCACTACCTAACGATCCCATCTTAATCCACCTTTTCTCTTTCTCTCTAGTCAATCTCCATTTGTACTCCTACCTCTACACTGCTCTCCACACTTTTCATCTCTATTTTTCAGTCCTTTTCCTCTACTAAAACTGTCATCTTCTCTCCTCCCCTCCCATCCGCCCTCCTCTCCTCTCCTCTCCTCTCCTCTCCTCTCCTCTACTTTTCCCATACCCCCACCCCTCACCTCCCCTCCCCTCCCTTCCTCCCCTCCACTCCCTTCCAATCTCCTCCCCTCTCCTCCCCTCTCCTCCCCTCCCCTCCCCTCTCCTCCCCTCTCCTCTCCTCTCCTCTCCTCTCCTCTCCTCTCCTCTCCTCTCCTCTCCTCTCCTCTCCTCTCCTCTCCTCTCCTCTCCTCTCCTCTTCTCTCTTATTCTCTCCTCGCTTCGCCTCTCCTTTCCTCTCCTGTCCTCTCCCTACTTCTCCAATCTTCTCCCCTTACCTCAACTATGTCCTCCAATTCTCTCTTCCTTATCATACATATCCGTCCTTCTCTTCCTAACTATCCCATCTTAATCCACCTTTTTGCTTTCTCTCTAGTCAATCTCCATTTGTACTCCCTCTACACTGGTCTCCTCAATTTTCGTCTCTATTGTTCAGTCGTTGCCCTCTACTAAAACTGTCATCTACTTTCTTCTCCCCTCCCATCCGCCCTCCTCTCTTCTGCTCTGCTCTGCTCTGCTCTGCTCTGCTCTGCTCTCCTCTCCTCTCCTCTCCTCTCCTCTGTTCTCCTCTCCTCTCCTCTCCACTTCTCTCCTCTCATCTCCTCTGTTTCCTCTCAATTCCTTTCCTCTCCTCTCCTCTCCTCTCATCTCCTCTCCTTGCTTCTCCTCTCCTTACCTCTCCTGACCTCTCCCTCCTTCTCCAATCTCCTCCCATGACCTCATCTATGTCCTCCAATTCTCTGCTCCTTATCATCCATATCAGTCCTTCTCTTCCTAACGATCCCATCTTAATCCACCTTTTCCCTTTCTCTCTAGTCAATCTCCATTTGTACTCCTTCCTCTACACTGCTCTCCACACTTTTCATCTCTATTTTTCAGTCCTTTTCCTCTACTAAAACTGTCATCTTCTCTCCTCCCCTACCATCCGCCCTCCTCTCCTCTCCTCTCCTCTCCTCTCCTCTCCTCTCCTCTCCTCTCCTCTCCTCTCCTCTCCTCTCCTCTCCTCTCCTCTCCTCTCCTCTCCTCTCCTCTCCTCTCCTCTCCTCTCCTCTCCTCTCCTCTCCTCTCCTCTCCTCTCCTCACCATTCCTCTCCTCTCCTCCTCAGGCCACTCCTCTCCACTCCTGTCCTCTCATCTCGTGTCCACTCCTCTCGTGTCCTCTCCTCTCCTCTCCTCTCCTCTCCTCTCCTCTCCTCTCCTCTCCTCTCCTCTCCTCTCCTCTCCTCTCCTCTCCTCTCCTCTCCTCTCCTCTCCTCTCCTTTTCTCTGGTCACTAGGTCACTCCTCTCCTCTCATCCCATCCCCTCCTCTCTTCTCCCATCCCCTCCCATCCCCTCCCCTCTCCTCTCCTCTCCTCTCCTCTCCTCTCCTCTCCTCTCCTCTCCTCTCCTTTCCTCTCCTGTCCTCTCCCTCCTTTTCCAATCTCCTCCCCTGACCTCAACTATGTCCTCCAATTCTCTTCACCTTATCATCCATATCAGTCCTTCTCTTCCTAACGATCCCATCTTAATCCACCTTTTCTCTTTCTCTCTAGTCAATCTCCATTTGTACTCCTACCTCTACACTGCTCTCCACACTTTTCATCTCTATTTTTCAGTCCTTTTCCTCTACTAAAACTGTCATCTTATCTCCTCCCCTCCCATCCGCCCTCCTCTCCTCTCCTCTCCTCTCCTCTCCTCTCCTCTCCTCTCCTCTCCTCTCCTCTCCTCTCCTCTCCTCTCCTCTCCTCTCCTCTCCTCTCCTCTACTTTTCCCTTACCCCCACCCCTCACCTCCCCTCCCCTCCCTTCCTCCCCTCCACTCCCTTCCAATCTCCTCCCCTCTCCTCTCCTCTCCTCTCCTCTCCTCTCCTCTCCTCTCCTCTCCTCTCCTCTCCTCTCCTCTCCTCTCCTCTCCTCTCCTCTCCTCTCCTCTCCTCTCTTATTCTCTCCTCGCTTCGCCTCTCCTTTCCTCTCCTGTCCTCTCCCTCCTTCTCCAATCTTCTCCCCTTACCTCAACTATGTCCTCCAATTCTCTCTTCCTTATCATACATATCCGTCCTTCTCTTCCTAACGATCCCATCTTAATCCACCTTTTTGATTTCTCTCTAGTCAATCTCCATTTGTACTCCTTCCTCTACACTGGTCTCCTCAATTTTCGTCTCTATTGTTCAGTCGTTGCCCTCTACTAAAACTGTCATCTACTTTCTTCTCCCCTCCCATCCGCCCTCCTATCTTCTGCTCTGCTCTGCTCTGCTCTGCTCTGCTCTGCTCTGCTCTGCTCTCCTCTCCTCTCCTCTCCTCTCCTCTCCTCTCCTCTCCTCCCTTCTATACTCCTCTACTGTCCTCTTCTCTCCTCTCTCCTCCCCTGCTCTCCATCTTTTCAATATTTCTCTACTTCTCTTACGCTCTTGTGCCTCCTCTCCCCATCTCTCCCATTTTCTTCCTGGTTTTTTGCCTATCCACTCGATCTTCCTATCACCTCTCTCCTCTACTCTGATCTCCTCACTTTTCCTATCTGTAAACCTTTACTCACCTCTCTTTTCCACTTTTTAATCTACTCTACTCGCCAATCTTCTCCTCGACTCTCCTCCACGTTCCTCTGCTCTCCTCTCCCCTACCAGCACCTCCACTCTCTACATTGCTTCCCTTCTCCCTTCACTCTCATCTGCCTTACATTCCACGACTCTCCCAGCTTCAATCAACTTTCCTCTCATCTCCACTCTTCTTCCCTTATCTCACCTCCCCTGCTCTCCTCTTTGCTCTAATTCTCCGGTCCCCTTACTCTCATCTGCACTCGTCTCGACGACTCTCACATCATCCACCGATACGCTCCCTCTCCAGTCCATCTCCCTACAACCTCCCTGTTCAACTCTGCGCTCCTTACTTTTCATGTATGTACTACTCTCCTCTCCTCTCCTCTTTTCTCCTCTACCCTCTCCTCTCCTCTCCTCTCCTCTCCTCTCCACTCCTCTCCTCTCCTCTCCTCTCCTCTCCTCTCCTCTCTCCTCTCCTCTCCTTTTCTCTGGTCACGAGGTCACTCCTCTGCTCTCCTCCGCTCCCCTCCTCTCCCCTCCCCTCCCCTCCCCTCCCCTCTCCTCTCCTCTCCTCTCCTCTCCTCTCCTCTCCTCTCCTCTCCTCTCCTCTCCTCTCCTCTCCTCTCCTCTCCAGGCCATTCCTCTATTCTCCTCTTCAGGCCAATCCTCTCCACTCCTGTCCTCTCCTCTCCTCTCCTGTCCTCTCCTCTCCTCTCCTCTCCTCTCCTCTCCTCTCCTCTCCTTTCCTTTTCTCTTGTCACTAGGTAACTCCTCTCCTCTCCTACCCTCCCCTCCTCTCTTCTCCCCGCCCCTCCCCTCCCCTCCTATCCCCTCCCCTCTCCTGTCCTCTCCTCTCCTCTCCTCTCCTCTCCTCTCCTCTCCTCTCCTCTCCAGGACATTCCTCTCTGCTCCTCTTCAGGCCACTCCTCTCCTCTCCTCTCCTCTCCTCTCCTCTCCTCTCCTCACCTCTCCTCTCCTCTCCTCTCCTCTCCTCTCCTCTCCTCTCCTCTCCTCTCCTCTCCTCTCCTCTCCTCTCCCCTCCCCTCCTCTCCTCTCCTCTCCTCTCCTCTCTTTTCTCTGGTCACTAAGCCACTCCTCTTCACTCCTCCCCTCCCCTCCCCTGCCCTCCCCTCCCCTCTCCTCTCCTCTCCTCTCCTCTACTCTCCTCTCCTCTCCTCTCCTCTCCTGTCGTCTCCACTCTTTTCCTCTCCTTTCCTGTCCTCTCCTGTCCTCTCCTCTCATCTCCTATCCTCTTCAGTCCTCTCCTCTTATCCACCTTTCCCTGTTCTCCATCTTTCCTCCACTTCTCCTCTCCCCTTCAAACTCATCTCTTTGGATCTCCCCACTCTACCATCTTCATCCACCTATTCTCTCCCTCTGCACTGCATCTCCCTATGACCTCCCTCTTTGCTCTCCTAACTGTTCATCTGTACACTCCTCTCCTCTATTATCCTGTCCTCTCCCCTGCTTTACACTCTTGTCCTCTCATTTCCTCTCCTCTAATATCCTCTCATCTCTCTTCCCGTCTCCTCTCCTCTCCTCTCCTCTCCTCTCTTCTCCTCTCCACTTCCGTCTACTATCCTTACTTCCACTCAGCTCTTCTTCCCTCCTGTGCTTCACTCTCAACTCTCTACACTACCCAATTCTCTTATTTTCATCCACCAAAACTCTCTCCACCGGACCTCCATTATACCTGCTTCATCTGCTGTACTCTCCTCACTTTTCTTCTATTTTCTACAATACTTCACCTCTCATATCATTACTCTTCTCTCCTCTCATCTCCTGTCCTCTCGTGTCCTTTCCATTGTTTTCCTCTCCTCACCTCACATAACCTCACATCTCCAATACTCTCCGCACCTATCCTCTCCTATCATCTCCCCTACACACTTCCTTTCTCCTCTTCTCTCCTCTCCTCTCCTCTCCTCTCCTCTCCTCTCCTCTCCTCTCCTCTCCTCTCCTCTCCTCTCCTCTCCTCTCCTCTCCTCTCCTCTCCTCTCCTCTCCTCTCCTCTCCTCTCCTCTCCTCTCCTCTCCTCTCCTCTCCTCTCCTCTCCTCTCCTCTCCTCTCCTTGCTTCTCCTCTCCTTACCTCTCCTGTACTCTCCCTCCTTCTCCAATCTCCTCCCCTGACCTCATCTATATCCTCCAATTCTCTGCTCCTTATCATCCATATCAGTCCTTCTCTTCCTAACGATCCCATCTTAATCCACCTTTTCTCTTTCTCTCTAGTCAATCTCCATTTGTACTCCTTCCTCTACACTGCTCTCCACACTTTTCATCTCTATTTTTCTGTCCTTTTCCTCTACTAAAACTGTCATCTTCTCTCCTCCCCTACCATCCGCCCTCCTCTCCTCTCCTCTCCTCTCCTCTCCTCTCCTCTCCTCTCCTCTCCTCTCCTCTCCTCTCCTCTCCTCTCCTCTCCTCTCCTCTCCTCTCCTCTCCTCTCCTGACCATTCCTCTCCTCTCCTCTTCAGGCCACTCCTCTCCACTCCTCTCCTCTCATCTCGTGTCCACTCCTCTCCTGTCCTCTCCTCTCCTCTCCTCTCCTCTCCTCTCCTCTCCTCTCCTCTCCTCTCCTCTCCTCTCCTCACCTCTCCTTTTCTCTGGTCACTAGGTCACTCCTCTCCTCTCATCCCATCCCCTCCTCTCTTCTCCCCTCCCCTCCCCTCCCCTCCCCTCTCCTCTCCTCTCCTCTCCTCTCCTCTCCTCTCCTCTCCTCTCCTCTCCTCTCCTCTCCTCTCCTCTCCTCTCCTCTCCTCTCCTCTCCTCTTCTCGCTTCTCCTCTCCTTTCCTCTCCTGCCCTCTCCCTCCTTTTCCAATCTCCTCCCATGACCTCAACTATGTCCTCCAATTCTCTCCTCCTTATCATCCATATCAGTCCTTCTCTTCCTAACGATCCCATCTTAATCCACCTTTTCTCTTTTTCTCTAGTCAATCTCCATTTGTACTCCTTCCTCTACACTGCTCTCCACACTTTTCATCTCTATTTTTCAGTCCTTTTCCTCTACTAAAACTGTCATCTTATCTCCTCCCCTCCCATCCGCCCTCCTCTCCTCTCCTCTCCTCTCCTCTCCTCTCCTCTCCTCTCCTCTCCTCTCCTCTCCTCTCCTCTCCTCTCCTCTCCTCTCCTCTACTTTTCCCTTACCCCCACCCCTCACCTCCCCTCCCCTCCCTTCCTCCCCTCCACTCCCTTTCAATCTCCTCCCCTCTCCTCCCCTCTCCTCCCCTCCCCCTCTCCTCTCCTCTCCTCTCCTCTCCTCTCCTCTCCTCTCCTCTCCTCTCCTCTCCTCTCCTCTCCTCTCCTCTCCTCTCTTATTCTCTCCTCGCTTCGCCTCTCCTTTCCTCTCCTGTCCTCTCCCTCCTTCTCCAATCTTCTCCCCTTACCTCAACTATGTCCTCCAATTCTCTCTTCCTTATCATACATATCCGTCCTTCTCTTCCTAACGATCCCATCTTAATCCACCTTTTTGCTTTCTCTCTAGTCAATCTCCATTTGTACTCCTTCCTCTACACTGGTCTCCTCAATTTTCGTCTCTATTGTTCAGTCGTTGCCCTCTACTAAAACTGTCATCTACTTTCTTCTCCCCTCCCATCCGCCCTCCTCTCTTCTGCTCTGCTCTGCTCTGCTCTGCTCTGCTCTGCTCTCCTGTCCTCTCCTCTCCTCTCCTCTCCTCTCCTCTCCTCTCCTCTCCTCCCTTCTATACTCCTCTACTGTCCTCTTCTCTCCTCTCTCCTCCCCTGCTCTCCATCTTTTCAATATTTCTCTACTTCTCTTACGCTCTTGTGCCTCCTCTCCCCATCTCTCCCATTTTCTTCCTGATTTTTTGCCTATCCACTCGATCTTCCTATCACCTCTCTCCTCTACTCTGATCTCCTCACTTTTCCTATCTGTAAACCTTTACTCACCTCTCTTTTCCACTTTTTAATCTACTCTACTCGCCAATCTTCTCCTCGACTCTCCTCCACGTTCCTCTGCTCTCCTCTCCCCTACCAGCACCTCCACTCTCTACATTGCTTCCCTTCTCCCTTCACTCTCATCTGCCTTACATTCCACGACTCTCCCAGCTTCAATCAACTTTCCTCTCATCTCCACTCTTCTTCCCTTATCTCACCTCCCCTGCTCTCCTCTTTGCTCTAATTCTCCGGTCCCCTTACTCTCATCTGCACTCGTCTCGACGACTCTCACATCATCCACCGATACGCTCCCTCTCCAGTCCATCTCCCTACAACCTTCCTGTTCAACTCGGCGCTCATTACTTTTCATGTATGTACTACTCTCCTCTCATCTCCTCTTTTCTCCTCTACCCTCTCCTCTCCTCTCCTCTCCTCTCCTCTCCTCTCCTCTCCTCTCCTCTCGTCTCCTCTCCTTTTCTCTGGTCACGAGGTCACTCCTCTGCTCTCCTCCGCTCCCCTCCTCTCCCCTCCCCTCCCCTCCCCTCCCCTCCCCTCTCCTCTCCTCTCCTCTCCTCTCCTCTCCTCTCCTCTCCTCTCCTCTCCTCTCCTCTCCAGGCCATTCCTCTATTCTCCTCTTCAGGCCAATCCTCTCCACTCCTGTCCTCTCCTCTCCTGTCCTGTCCTCTCCTCTCCTCTCCTCTCCTCTCCTCTCCTCTCCTCTCCTCTCCTCTACTTTCCTTTTATCTGGTCACTAGGTAACTCCTCTCCTCTCCTACCCTCCACTCCTCTCTTCTCCCCGCCCCTCCCCTCTCCTCCTATCCCCTCCCCTCTCCTGTCCTCTCCTCTCCTCTCCTCTCCTCTCCTCTCCTCTCCTCTCCTCTCCTCTCCTCTCCAGGACATTCCTCTCCGCTCCTCTTCAGGCCACTCCTCTCCTCTCCTCTCCTCTCCTCTCCTCTCCTCTCCTCTCCTCTCCTCTCCTCTCTTTTCTCTGGTCACTAGGCCACTCCTCTCCACCCCTCCCCTCCCCTCCCCTCCCCTCTCCTCTCCTCTCCTCTCCTCTCCTCTCCTCTCCTCTCCTCTCCTCTCCTCTCCTCTCCTCTCCTCTCCTCTCCTCTCCTATTCTCTCCTCGCTTCGCCTCTCCTTTCCTCTCCTGTCCTCTGCCTCCTTCACCAATCTCCTCCCCTGACCTCGACTATGTCCTCCAATTCTCACCCCTTTATCATGCATATCCGTCCTTCTCTTCCTAATGATCCCATCTTAATCCACCTTTTCTCTTTCTCTCTATTCAGTCTCCATTTGTACTCCTTCCTCTACACTGCTCTCCTAAATTTTCATCTCTTTTGTTCAGTTTTGCCCTCTACTGAAACTGTCATCTACTCTCTTCTCCCCTCTCATCCGCCCTCCTCCCCTCTCCTCTCCTCTCCTCTCCTCTCCTCTCCTCCCCTCTGCTCTCCTCTCCTCTCCTCTCCTCTCCTCTCCTCTCCTCTCCTCTCATCTCCTCTCCTCTCCTCTCCTCTCCTCTCCTCTCCTCTCCTCCCCTCTCCATTTCTCTCTTCTCCTCCACAATGCCTTCTCCCCTCTCTGCACCCCACTACCCTTCTCCTCTCTCTTCTTCTGTCCTCTTTATCCCGTTCCTCTCCTCTCTTCTACTGTCCTCTCCTTTCCTCTACTGTCCTCTCCTGTCCTGTTCTCTCCTTTCCTCTCCTCTCCTCTCCTCTCCTCTCCTCTCCTCTCCTCTCCTCTCCTCTCCTCTCCTCTCCTCTCCTGTCCTCTCCTCTCCTCTCCTCTCTTATTCTCTCCTCGCTTCTCCTCTCCTTTCCTCTCCTGTCCTCTCCCTCCTTCTCCATTCTTCTCCCCTTACCTCAACTATGTCCTCCAATTCTCTCTACCTTATCATACATATCCGTCCTTCTCTTCCTAACGATCCCATCTTAATCCACCTTTTTGCTTTCTCTCTAGTCAATCTCCATTTGTACTCCTTACTCTACACTGGTCTCCTCAATTTTCGTCTCTATTGTTCAGTCGTTGCCCTCTACTAAAACTGTCATCTACTCTCTTCTCCCCTCCCATCCGCCCTCCTCTCTTCTGCTCTGCTCTGCTCTGCTCTGCTCTGCTCTGCTCTCCTCTCCTCTCCTCTCCTCCCTTCTATACTCCTCTACTGTCCTCTTCTCTCCTCTCTCCTCCCCTGCTCTCCATCTTTTCAATATTTCTCTACTTCTCTTACTCTCATGTGCCTCCTCTCCCCATCTCTCCCATTTTCTTCCTGGTTTCTTGCCTATCCACTCGATCTTCCTATCACCTCTCTCCTCTACTCTGATCTCATCACTTTTCCTATCTGTAAACCTTTACTCACCTCTCTTTTCCACTTTTTAATCTACTCTAGTCGCCAATCTTCTCCTCTACTCTCCTCCACGTTCCTCTGCTCTCCTCTCCCCTACCAGCACTTCCACTCTCTACATTGCTTCCCTTCTCCCTTCACTCTCATCTGCCTTACATTCCACGACTCTCCCAGCTTCAATCAACTTTCCTCTCATCTCCACTCTTCTTCCCTTATCTCACCTCCCTGCTCTCCTCTTTGCTCTAATTCTCCGTTCCCCTTACTCTCATCTGCACTCGTCTCGACGACTATCACATCATCCACCGATACGCTCCATCTCCAGTCCATCTCCCGACAACCTTCCTGTTCAACACTGCGCTCCTTACTTTTCATGTATGTACTCCTCTCCTCTCCTCTCCTCTCCTCTCCTCTCCTCTCCTCTCCTCTCCTCTCCTCTCCTCTCCTCTTTTCTCCTCTCCTCTCCTCTCCCTCCTCTCCTCTCCTCTCCTCTCCTCTCCTCTCCTCTTTTCTCCTCTCCTCTCCTCTCCTCTCCTCTCCTCTCCTCTCCTCTCCTCTCCACTCCTCTCCTTTTCTCTGGTCACGAGGTCACTCCTCTCCTCTCCTCCGCTCCCCTCCTCTCTACTCCCCTCCCCTCCCCTCCCCTCCCCTCTCCTCTCCTCTCCTCTCCTCTCCTCTCCTCTCCTCTCCTCTCCACTTCTCTCCTCTCCTCTGTTTCCTCTCAATTCCTCTCCTCTCCTCTCCTCTCCTCTCCTCTCCTCTCCTCTCCTCTCCTCTCCTCTCCTCTCCTCTCCTCTCCTCTCCTCTCCTCTCCTCTCTTTTCCTCTCCTTTCCTGTCCTCTCCTCTCCTCTCCTCTCATCTCCTATCCTCTTCAGTCCTCTCCTCTTATTCAACTCTCCCTGTTCTCCACCTTTCCTCCACTTCTCGTCTCCCCTTCAAACTCATCTCTTTGGATCTCCCCACTCTACCATCTTCATCCACCTATTCTCTCCCTCTGCACTGTATCTCCCTATGATCTCCCTCTTTGCTCTCCTAACTGTTCATCTGTACACTCCTCTCCTCTATTATCCTGTCCTCTCCCCTGCTTTATACTCTTCTCCTCTCATTTCCTCTCCTCTAATATCCTCTCATCTCTCTTCCCCGTCTCCTCTACTCTCTTCTCCTCTCCTCTCTTCTCCTCTCCACTTCCGTCTACTACCCTTACTTCCACTCTCCTCTTCTTCCCTCCTGTGCTTCACTCAACTCTCTAGACTACCCAATTCTCTTATTTTCATCCACCAAAACTCTCTCCACCGGACCTCCATTTGACCTGCTTCAATCTACTCTACTCTCCTCAGTTTTCTTGTATTTTCTACAGTAATTCACCTCTCATATCATAACTCTCCTCTCCTCTCATCTCCTGTCCTCTCGTGTCCTTTCCAGTGTTTTCCTCTCCTCACCTCACATAACCTCACATCTCCAATACTCTCCGCACCTATCCTATCCTATCATCTCCCCTACACACTTCCTCTCTCCTCTCCTCTCCTCTCCTCTCCTCTCCTCTCCTCTCCTCTCCTCTCCTCTCCTCTCCTCTCCTCTCCTCTCCTCTCCTCTCCTCTCTCTCCTCTCCTCTCCTCTCCTCTCCTCTCCTCTCCTCTTCTCTCTCCTCTCCTCTCCTCTCTGTTCCGCTCCCATCACTTCCCATCTGTTCCATTCCCCTCTCCTCTCCTCTCCTCTCCTCTCCTCTCCTCTCCTCTCCTCTCCTCTCCTCTCCTCTCCTCTCCTCTCCTCTCCTCTCCTCTCCTCTCCTCTCCTCTCCTCTCCTTTCCTGTCCTCTCCTCTCCTCTTCAGTCCTCTCCTCTCATCCACCTTTCCCTGTTCTCCATCTTTCCTCCACTTCTCGGCTCCCCTTCAAACTCATCTCTTTGGATCTCCCCACTCTACCATCTTCATCCACCTATTCTCTCCCTCTGCACTGCATCTCCCTATGACCTCCCTCTTTGCTCTCCTAACTGTTCATCTCTACACTCCTCTCCTCTATTCTCCTGTACTCTCCCCTGCTTTACACTCTTCTCCTCTCATTTCCTCTCCTCTAGTAACCTCTCTTCTCTCTTCCCGTCTCCTCTCCTCTCTTCTCCTCTCCTCTGTTCTCCTCTCCACATCCGTCTACTACCCTTACTTCCACTCTCCTCTTCTTCTCTCCTGTGCTTCACTCTCATCTCTATACACTACCCAATTCTCTTATTTTCATCCACCAAAACTCTCTCCACCGGACCTCCATTAGACCTGCTTCATCTACTCGACTCTCCTCAGTTTTCTTGTATTTTCTACAGTACTTCACCTCTCATATCATTACTCTCCTCTCCTCTTATCTCCTGTCCTCTCGTGTCCTTTCCAGTGTTTTTCTCTCCTCATCTCACATAACCTCACATCTCCAATAATCTCCACACCTATCCTCTCCTATCATCTCCCCTACACACTTCCTCTCTCCTCTCCTCTCCTCTCCTCTCCTCTCCTCTCCTCTCCTCTCCTCTCCTCTCCTCTCCTCTCCTCTCCTCTCCTCTCCTCTCCTCTCCTCTCCTCCCCTCTCCTCTCCTCTCCTCTCCTCTCTCCTCTCCACTTCTCTCCTCTCCTCTCCTCTGTTTCCTCTCAATTCCTCTCCTCTCCTCTCCTCTCCTCTCCTCTCCTCTCCTCTCCTCTCCTCTCCTCTCCTCTCCTCTCCTCTCCTCTCTTCTCCTGTCGTCTCCACTCTTTTCCTCTCCTTTCCTGTCCTCTCCTCTCCTCTCCACTCATCTCCTATCCTCTTCAGTCCTCTCCTCTTATCCACCTTTCCCTGTTCTCCATCTTTCCTCCACTTCTCCTCTCCCCTACAAACTCATCTCTTTGGATCTCCCCACTCTACCATCTTCATCCACCTATTCTCTCCCTCTGCACTGCATCTCCCTATGACCTCCCTCTTTGCTCTCCTAACTGTTCATCTGTACACTCCTCTCCCTCTAGTATCCTGTCCTCTCCCCTGCTTTACACTCTTCTCCTCTCATTTCCTCTCCTCTAATATCCTCTCATCTCTCTTCCCGTCTCCTCTCCTCTCCTCTCCTCTCCTCTCCTCTCTTCTCCTCTCCACTTCCGTCTACTACCTCTTACTTCCACTCAGCTCTTCTTCCCTCCTGTGCTTCACTCTCAACTCTCTACACTACCCAATTCTCTTATTTTCATCCACCAAAACTCTCTCCACCGGACCTCCATTATACCTGCTTCATCTGCTGTACTCTCCTCACTTTTCTTGTATTTTCTACAGTACTTCACCTCTCATATCATTACTCTTCTCTCCTCTCATCTCCTGTCCTCTCGTGTCCTTTCCAGTGTTTTCCTCTCCTCACCTCACATAACCTCACATTCTCCAATACTCTCCGCACCTATCCTCTCCTATCATCTCCCCTACACACTTCCTTTCTCCTCTCCTCTCCTCCTCTCCTCTCCTCTCCTCTCCTCTCCTCTCCTCTCCTCTCCTCTCCTCTCCTCTCCTCTCCTCTCCTCTCCTCTCCTCTCCTCTCCTCTCCACTCCTCTCTTCTCCTCTCCTCTCCTCTCCTCTCCGCTCCCATCACTTCCCCTCTGTTCCACTCCTCTCTTCTCTCCTCTTCTCTCCTCTCCTCTCCTCTACTCTCCACTTCTCTCCTCTCCTCTCCTCTGTTTCCTCTAAATTCCTTTCCTCTCCTCTCCTCTCCTCTCCTCTCTCCTCTCCTCTCCTCTCCTCTCCTCTCCTCTCCTCTCTTTTCCTCTCCTTTCCTGTCCTCTCCTCTCCTCTCCACTCATCTCCTATCCTCTTCAGTCCTCTCCTCTTATCCACCTTTCCCTGTTCTCCATCTTTCCTCCACTTCTCATCTCCCCTTCAAACTCATCTCTTTGGATCTCCCCACTCTACCATCTTCATCCACCTATTCTCTGCCTCTGCACTGCATCTCCCTATGACCTCCCTCTTTTCTCTCCTAACTGTTCATCTGTACACTCCTCTCCTCTATTCTCCTGTCCTCTCTCCCTGCTTTACACTCTTCTCCTCTCATTTCCTCTCCTCTAATATCCTCTCATCACTCTTCCCGTCTCCTCTCCTCTCTTCTCCTCTCCTCTCTTCTCCTCTCCACTTCCGTCTACTACCCTTACTTCCCCTCTCCTCTTCTTCCCTCCTGTGCTTCACTCTCATCTCTCTACACTACCCAATTCTCTAATTTTCATCCACCAAAACTCTCTCCACCGGACCTCCATTAGACCTGCTTCATCTACTCGACTCTCCTCAGTTTTCTTGTATTTTCTACAGTACTTCACCTCTCATATCATTACTCTCCTCTCCTCTCATCTCCTGTCCTCTCGTGTCCTTTCCAGTGTTTTCCTCCTCACCTCACATAACCTCACATCTCCAATACTCTCCACACCTATCCTCTCCTATCATCTCCCCTAACACACTTCCTTTCTCCTCTCCTCTCCTCTCCTCTCCTCTCCTCTCCTCTCCTCTCCTCTCCTCTCCTCTCCTCTCCTCTCCTCTCCTCTCCTCTCCTCTCCTCTCCTCTCCTCTCCTCTCCACTCCTCTCCTCTCCTTCTATGTTTTACACTCCCGTATCAGCACCTCCTCTGTCTACTCTTCTTCCTTTCTCACCTTCACTCTTGTCTGCGTTACTTTCCACAACTCTCACATCTTCACCCAACTTTCCTTCTCATGTCCTCTCCTCTTTTCTAACCTCCTCTGCTCTCCTCTTTCCTCTATTTCTCCGGTCAGCTTACTCTCATCTGTACTAGTCTCGCCGACTCTCACATCTTCAATCACTTATACGAACCCTCTCGACTCAATTTCCTACAACCTTCATCTTCTACTCTGCCTTCCTGATTTTCATGTCTGTACTCCTCTCTCTCTTCTCCTCTCTTCTCCTCTCCTCTCCTCTCCTCTCCTCTCCTCTCCTCTCCTCTCCTCTCCTCTCCTCTCCTCTCCTCTCCTCTCCTCTCCTCTCCTCTCCTCTCCCCTCCTCTCCTCTCCTGTCCTCTCCTCTCCAGGCCACTCCTCTCTTCTCCTCTCCACTCCAGGCCACTCCTCTCCTCTCCTCTCCAGGCCACTCCTCTCCTCTACTCCCCTCCACTCCTCTATTCTCCCCTCCCCCCTCCCACTCCCTCTCCTCTCCTCTCCTCTCCTCTCCTCTCCTCTCCTCTCCTCTCCTCTCCTCTCCTCTCCTCTCCTCTCCCAACTCTTCCTCTCTGTTCCACTCCTCTCCTCTCTACTCTCCTCTCTTTCCTCTCAATTCCTCTCCCCTCATCTTGGCTCCTCTCCTCTCCTCTTCTATGTTCTACTCTCCCCTGCCAGCACCTCCACCGTCTACTCTTTCCTTTCTCACCTTCACTCGAATTTGCCTTATTTTCCACAACTCTCCCATCTTCAATCAACTTTCCCTCTCATTCCCTCTCTTGTTTTATAACCTCCCCTGCTCTCCTCTTTCCTCTAATTCTCCGGTCCGCTTACTCTCATCTGCGCTAGTCTCGCCGACTCTCACATCTTCATCCACTTATACGCACCCTCTCGACTCCATCACCCTATAACTTTCCTCTTCTACTCTGGCCTCCTCACTTTTCATATCTTTACTCCTCTCTCTCTCTCCTCTCCTCTCCTCTCCTCTCCTCTCCTCTCCTCTCCTCTCCTCTCCTCTCCTCTCCTCTCCTCTCCTCTCTTCTCCTCCCCTCTCCTCTCCTCTCCTATCCTCTCCTCCTCTCACCTCCCGTCCACTACCCCTCCTGTCACCTGTCCTCTCCTCTCAACTTATCTCCTCTCCTCTCCTCTCCTCTCTTCCCCTCCCCTCTCCCTCTCCTCTCCTCTCCTCTCTTCTCCTTTTCTCCTCTCCTCTCCTCTCCTCTCCTCTCCTCTCCTCTCCTCTCCTCTCCTCTCCTCTCCTCTCTCTTATCCTTTCCTCTCCTATCTTTTCCACTCCTATTCTCCTCTCTCCGCTATTCTCCACTGCTCTCCAATCATCTTTTATCTCTCCTCTCCTCTAAAATCTTCTGTCTTCTCTCCTCTCCTCTCCTCTCCAATCCTCTCCTCTCCTCTCCTCTCCAATCCTCTCCTCTCCTCTCCTCTCCTCTCCTCTCCTCTCCTCTCCTCTCCTCTCCTCTCCTCTCCTCTCTTATCCTTTCCTCTCCTATCTTTTCCACTCCTATTCTCCTCTCTCCGCTATTCTCCACTGCTCTCCAATCATCTTTTATCTCTCCTCTCCTCTAAAATCTTCTGTCTTCTCTCCTCTCCTCTCCTCTCCAATCCTCTCCTCTCCTCTCCTCTCCTCTCCTCTCCTCTCCTCTCCTCTCCAATCCTCTCCTCTCCTCTCCTCTCCTCTCCTCTCCTCTCCTCTCCTCTCCTCTCCTCTCCTCTCCTCTCCTCTCCTCTCCTCTCCTCTCCTCTCCTCTCCTCTCCTCTCCTCTCCTCTCTTATCCTTTCCTCTCCTATCTTGTCCACTCCTATTCTCCTCTCTCCGCTATTCTCCACTGCTCTCCAATCATCTTTTATCTCTCCTCTCCTCTAAAATCTTCTGTCTTCTCTCCTCTCCTCTCCAATCCTCTCCTCTCCTCTCCTCTCCTCTCCTCTCCACTCCTCTCCTGGCCACTCCTCTCCTCTCCTGCCCTCCCTCCTGTCTTCTCCCCTCCCCTCCCCTCCCCTCCCCTCTCCTCTCCTCTCCTCTCCTCTCCTCTCCTCTCCTCTCCTCTCCTCTCCTCTCCTCTCCTCTCCTCTCCTCTCCTCTCCTCTTCTCCTTTCCTTTCCTGTCCTCTCCTCTCCTCTCCTCTTCTCTCCTCTCTCCTCTCAATTCCTCTCCTCTCCTCTTCTCTCCTCTCTTCTCCTCTTCTATGTTCTACTCTCCCCCTGCCAGCACTTCCATTGTCTACTCTTTTTCCTTTCTCACCTTCACTCTAATCTGCCTTACTTTCCACAACTTTCCCATCTTCAACCAACTTTCCCTCTCATCATCCTCTCCTCTTTTCTAACCTCCCCTCCTCTCCTCTTTCCTCTAATTCTCCGGTCAGCTTACTCCTCATCTGCGCTAGTCTTGCCGACTCTCACATCTTCATCCACTTATACGCACCCCTCTCGACTCCATCTCCCTATAACCTCCTCTTCTTCTCTGGCGTCCTCACTTTTCATGTCTGTACTCCTCTCTCTTCTACTCTCCTCTCCGCCCCTCCCCTCCCCTCCCCTCCCTCTCCTCTCCTCTCCTCTCCTCTCCTCTCCTCTCCTCTCCTCTCCTCTCCTCTCCTCTCCTCTCCTCTCCTCTCCTCTCCTCTATGTTTTACACTCCCCTATCAGCACACTCCACTGTCTACTCTTCTTCCTTTCTCACCTTCACTCTTGTCTGCGTTACTTTCCACAACTCTCACATCTTCACCCAACTTTCCTTCTCATGTCCTCTCCTCTTTTCTAACCTCCTCTGCTCTCCTCTTTCCTCTATTTCTCCGGTCAGCTTACTCTCATCTGTACTAGTCTCGCCGACTCTCACATCTTCAATCACTTATACGAACCCTCTCGACTCAATTTCCTACAACCTTCATCTTCTACTCTGCCTTCCTGATTTTCATGTCTGTACTCATCTCTCTCTTCTCCCTCTCTTCTCCTCTCCTCTCCTCTCCTCTCCTCTCCTCTCCTCTCCTCCTATCCTCTCCTCTCCTCTCCTCTCCTCTCCAGGCCACTCCTCTCTTCTCCTCTCCCACTCCAGGCCACTCCTCTCCTCTCCTCTCCAGGCCACTCTTCTCCTCTACTCCCCTCCACTCCTCTATTCTCCCCTCGCCTACCCTCCCTTCTCCTCTCCTCTCCTCTCCTCTCCTCTCCTCTCCTCTCCCAACTCTTCCTCTCTGTTCCTCTCTCCTCCCCTCCCCCCTCCCCCTCCCCTCCCCTCCCCTCCCCTCTCCTCTCCTCTCCTCTCCTCTCCTCTCCTCTCCTCTCCTCCCCCTCCCTCCTCCTCCTCTCCTCTCCTCTCCTCTTCTCTCCTCTCCTCCTTTCCTTTCCTCTCCTCTCCTCTCCTCTCCTCTTCTCTCCCATCTCTTGCTCTCTGTTTCTCTCGTCTCCTCTCTCCTCTCCTCTCTCCTCTCAATTCCTCTCCTCTCCTCTTCTCTCCTCTCTTCTCCTCTTCTAAGTTCTGCCAGCACTTCCATTGTCTACTCTTTTTCCTTTCTCAACTTCACTCCTAATCTGCCTTACTTTCCACAACTCTCCCATCTTCAACCAACTTTCCCTCTCATCTCCTCTCCTCTTTTCTAACCTCCCCTCCTCTCCTCTTTCCTCTAATTCTCCGGTCAGCTTACTCTCATCTACGCTAGTCTTGCCGACTCTCACATCTTCATCCACTTATACGCACCCTCTCGACTCCATCTCCCTATAACCTTCCTCTTCTACTCGGGCCTCCTCACTTTTCATGTCTGTACTCCTCTCTCGTCTCCTCTCCTCCCCTCCACTCTCCTCTCTTCTCCTCTCCTCTCCTCTCCTCTCCTCTCCTCTCACTCCTCCTCTCCTCTCTTCTATGTTTTACACTCCCCTATCACCACCTCCACTGTCTACTCTTCTTCCTTTCTCACCTTCACTCTGTCTGCGTTACTTTCCACAACTCTCACATCTTCACCCAACTTCCTTCTCATGTCCTCTCCTCTTTTCTAACCTCCTCTACTCTCCTCTTTCCTCTATTTCGCCGGTCAGCTTACTCTCATCTGCACTAGTCTCGCCGACTCTCACATCTTCAATCACTTATACGAACCCTCTCGACTCAATTTCCCTACAACCTTCATCTTCTACTCTGCCTTCCTGATTTTCATGTCTGTACTCCTCTCTCTCTCTTCCTCTCTTCTCCTCTCCTCTCCTCTCCTCTCCTCTCCCTCTCCTCTCCTCTCCTCTCCTCTCCTCTCCTCTCCAGGCCACTCCTCTCTTCTCCTCTCCACTCCAGGCCACTCCTCTCCTCTCCTCTCCAGGCCACTCCTCTCCTCTACTCCCCTCCACTCCTCTATTCTCCCCTCCCCTCCCCTCCCTTCTCCTCTCCTCTCCTCTCCTCTCCTCTCCTCTCCTCTCCTCTCCTCTCCTCTCCTCTCCTCTCCCAACTCTTCCTCTCTGTTCCACTCCTCTCCTCTCTACTCTCCTCTCTTTCCTCTCAATTCCTCTCCCCTCATCTTGGCTCCTCTCCTCTCCTCTTCTATGTTCTACTCTCCCCTGCCAGCACCTCCACCGTCTACTCTTTTTCCTTTCCTCACCTTCACTCTAATTTGCCTTATTTTACACAACTCTCCCATCTTCAATCAACTTTCCCTCTCATCTCCTCTCTTGTTTTATAACCTCCCCTGCTCTCCTCTTTCCTCTAATTCTCGGTCCGCTTACTCTCATCTGCGCTAGTCTCGCCGCTCTCACATCTTCATCCACTTATACGTACCCTCTCGACTCCATCACCCTATAACCTTCCTCTTCTACTCTGGCCTCCTGACTTTTCATATCTTTACTCCTCTCTCTTCTCCTCTCCTCTCCTCTCCTCTCCTCTCCTCTCCTCTCCTCTCCTCTCCTCTCCTCTACCTCTCCTCTCCTCTCCTCCTCTCACCTCCCGTCCACTACCCTCCTGTCACCTGTCCTCTCTCCTCTCAACTAATCTCCTCTCCTCTCCTCTCCTCTCCTCCCCTACCCTCTCCTCTCTTCTACTTTTCTCTCCTCTCCTCTCCTCTCCTCCTCCTCTCCTCTCCTCTCCTCTCCTCTCCTCTCCTCTCCTCTCCTCTCTTATCCTTTCCCTCTCCTATCTTGTCCACTCCTCTTCTCCTCTCTCAGCTATTCTCCACTGCTCTCCAATAATCTTTTATCTCTCCTCTCCTCTAAAATCTTCTGTCTTCTCTCCTCTCCTCTCCTCTCCTCTCCTGGCCACTCCTCTCCTCTCCTGCCCTCCCTCCTGTCTTCTCCCCTCCCCTCCCCTCCCCTCCCTCCCCTCTCCTCTCCTCTCGTCTCCTCTCCTCTCCCCTATCATCATCTTCACTCTTTCTTCTACTTCCCTTATCCCATTCACTCTCATCTGCTCATCTTTTACACAACTATCCCATTTTCATCAAACTTTTCTCTCAATTTCGAGTCCATCTCGATGTTACCTCCTCTTCCTGTCTTCTGCTCTCCTCACTTTTCATCTATGTTCTCTAGTCCTACTCCTCACCTTCTGGATGAAGGTGGGAGAATTGGGGAAAGGAGATTACGTGACAGTGAAGAAGAACGGATAAGTAGAGGAAAGTTAGAGAGCAGATGAGAGAAGATTAGAGTCGACGAAAGGAAAGGAGAGTACAGAAGTGGAAGGGAGCGGAAAGGAGAGGGGAGAAGAGGGGAAGAGGGGAAGAGGGGAGCGGTGAGGAGAGGGGAGGGGAGGGGATGGGTGGAGAGGAGAGCAGAGTAGAGGAGAGGAGAGGAGATAAGAAGAGAGGAGAGGAGATAAGAAGAGAGGGAGAGGAGAGCAGAGGAGGGTAGAGTAGTGTAAAGCAAATGAAAGGAGAGAAGTGTAGAGGAGAGACAAGCAGTCTAGAGGATAGGAGCGGAGATGAGAGGAGACGAGAGGAGAGGAGAGGAGAGGCGAGGAGAGGAGAGGAAGGAGAGGAGAGGAGAGGAGATTAATGGAGAGGTGAGGTGAGGTGAGGAGAGGTGAACTGAAGAGAGGAGGGAAGATTTGAGGTGAGGAGAAGAGAGGAGAGGAAAGGAGAACTAGAGTAGATGAGTACAGGAGAAGTTTAGATAATATATGTATATAGAGTGAGGAGTGCAGAGTAGAGGAAGGAGGTATAATGAACATCCAATCCGGAGAGAGCGAGAATTGGTGGATGAAGATAGGAGAGTTCGTCAGAGGAAAGCAGATGGGATTGAAGGAGAAGAGTGAAGGAGAGTAGTTTGGAATTAAGGGTAGTAGACGGGAGTGAAG
>NW_026606425.1:10000-20761 GCF_029834395.1 Sorex fumeus | reverse complement strand
TTTTCTGTGCCGGAGGGCACAGCAGGGTCTGAACTCGGGGGTCACTCCTGGCAGGCTCAGGGGACCACATGGGGTGCCGGGCATCGAACCTGGGTCGACAGCGTGCGGGGCGAGAGCCTCCCCGCTGCCCTATCATCTCTCCAATGCCCTCACTGGGCCTTCTCTGATTGAAGCCCCGTGAAGGTTGGCCTGTGCACGGGGGTCAGAGGTGGGGCCGCCCACGGGGTCCCCACTGACCACACCCATGCATCCCGGCTCCCTGGACTCCGGCTGGGCAGCCGAGGGACCCCACCCCACCGGGGGCCGGAGCACTTTGGGGAGAACATGAGCTTGAATTTCAGGTGCGACGGGGATTTCCCCAACTTGTAAGCATTTATGTAAAAGTTTCTTTCTTGCTCGGGCCCATTTTATGGTTCGTGCAGGGCCAGCCTGAAAGATAATATATTGTGACTGTTATATTATTTATTTTCAAGCCAACTTATTGATTATTGTGGGCTGAAAATGACAAATGGCATTGGCGCGCGGCTGGGTCAGGAGGTTCTATTAAAGAAAAGATAGTATTGCTCATGGATTGTTAAAAGGTTCAGTTTAGGTTCTTTATAGGTTTATATCCATCACTATTTAATGACCAAATGATGAAAAATAGGAGCTGTGGGGACAATTTTTTTTTTCCGGTGCGAGCTTTATGTCGAAGCAGTTACCAAATCAGACACTGCATTCTGGTGGGGACGCTCCGTTCTGGTGGGGCAGTGGGCAGTCGCGGGTGGACACAGTAAGATTTTATTTCTCCAGATTTAATAAATTATAATAATGAAGGCTGCCAACATGGGAAGAACAGGATGGTGGAGAGGCCGGTGCAGACCCCGGGGGCTGCGGGCGAGGGTCTCACCATGGCCTCTGACAAATGACAAGCCGCTGCTCCGTGGGTCTCGGCGGGTGCTGGCGGGATAGAGGACAGTGTCCAGGGGCCAGTGAAGAGAAGGGGGAAGGGGAAGAGGTTCCCGCGCCGAGGATACCTGGGTCGTGTCTGCCGAGTCTGAGACCCACGGTCACCCAGGAAAGGGCTGGCACTGGACAAGGGCCCTGGGAAGGGGCTGTCGGCGACCAAGCTCTGAGTGTCCAGGCTCAAGCTTGGCCTGTCCTATGTTGGGGTCCCGGCTCTGCCTGCAGCGGCCTCGAGACCCCCAGTAGCCCACTTGGTGCAGGAGGCCTCGGGGGAGAGGCCTGGCCAGAGGCACAAGGACTGAATTTTCTGAGGGGAGAAGCCCTTTGCCCTCTGGGGTCCGAGTGGGCATGCAGTCACTTCTTTTGGGTTGTTTTTGTTTTTTTTTGGGGGGAGGTCACACCCAGCGATGCTCAGGGGTAACTCCTG
Organism: Sorex fumeus; assembly: GCF_029834395.1. Taxonomy (NCBI): domain Eukaryota; kingdom Metazoa; phylum Chordata; class Mammalia; order Eulipotyphla; family Soricidae; genus Sorex; species Sorex fumeus. The sequence goes on along the minus strand of NW_026606425.1, from coordinate 19,389 downwards.
GCTCTGCACGCAGAAATCACTCCTGGTGGTGCTCAGGGGACCATATGGGATGCAGGGAATCGAACCCGGGTTGGCCGTACACAAGGCAAACGCCCTCCTCGCTGTGCTATCGCTCCGGCCCCTGAAACCGCTTCTCGGGGAATCTGCGCCCACATCTCTCCCTCAGCCTGGGCAGAGACCTGGTGGTCGCCCCTCCCAGGACGCTGGCTCGGCTGGGGCCCTCTGTAGGGTCCTGCCAAGCGCTGTGGGTCAGCAGGGACACTCGGGAGTGGAGGGTCACGGATCTGCACCCTTCACCGGCCGTGAAGCAGCTGAGAGTCAGCGCCCAGCCTGCCTCCCGCGCCCCGGGGCGCACGCAAGAGTCCTTGCCCAGGGCCCCCCAGTCCTGCATTCCCAGCCGAGCTTCCCCTTCCCCGCCCCTCACCATTCAAACGGCAGCGCCCCTGCCAACGGGAAGGGCCCCTGCCCTCTGCCCTCTGCCCCCATGATGGTGGAGAGGAGGGTCCTCACCCGAGATCACGCTGACCATCGCACGAGAGGCAGCTTCCTTCTGGGTCAGGACTCGCCTGGGCCCGTGCGTCTGGCCCTGGGGTCCATGGAGGCTTGTATTAGGAGTCGCAAGTGCGATTCTTCCAGCAGCTCAGCTCGGAGCAGCGGAGGAGGCTGGGCTTTGTGAGAGATGTGGGCATCAGGTGCAGGTGTCTCCAGGATCCAGCGCGGCCCCCTCTCTCTCCCCTGCCCGCCGCCCTGTGCTGTCTAGGCTGGCAGGACCCAGTCCCCACCTCCAGCTCCTACTGGAAACTAAAGACATGTGATGGGCCCAGCTCGAATCACGGCGTCGTTCCACACCCAGTCACAGCTCCAGCCCATGGGGCCTCTGATGGCCAGTCACTTACCTCTGGTTTCCAGGAGTACGCGGCCTGCAGCCTGGAAATGAGCTGCCCTGATGTGTCCTCATCCTCACTTTTGTTTTGGTCTCTTCGTGTGTGTGTGTGTGTGTGTGTGTGTGTGTGTGTGTGTGGTGGGTTTTGGGTCTCCCCCGTCAGCGCTGGGCCAGGAGCCGCCCTCTCCGACGCTCAGCTCTGAGTGTGGGCCTGATGGGTCTGCTCTGCAGAGATGCCCAGTCCAGGGGCATGGAGGCTCCGGGGCCACCCGGGGGAAGGCACAGCAGGGACACACTCAGAGCCCGGGGTCCTCCAAAGGCATACCCAGAAGTGCTAGGGTCTCCTACGTGACGCCTTAAAGGTGAACCAACACCATGTCCAGGAACTGTGGCCACTGGTGAGGGCGTGTGTGGCATCAGTGAGCCCCAGTGGGCTCTTGTACGAGCACCTGAAGGAGAGAACCTCAGTGAGCACCTGGGCCGTGTGGCAGCACCCCAGCCCGGCAGGAGGGCCACCCCGACCCCAGCACCCCCAGCCCAGCAGGAGGGCCACTCCGTCCCCAGCACCCCAGCTCACAAGAGGGCCACCCCGTCCCCAGCACCCCAGCCCACAGGAGGGGCCACCCCGACCCCAGCACCGACAGTGATGAGGCTGGGTAAAGGAAGGAAAACATAAGACAGGAATTGATGACATCCAAGCTGTCACCCGCCCTGCCTGTATCATTACATGCTGGCCAGGGGGTGATATTTATCTCAACAAAAAAGTCTTGGTGTATTTTCAAATGTAATTAAAAATACGTGACTCGGGCCTCTGCCTGTTATAAATTAATTGCAATATCTTGCATTCAATAAACCCAAAGGTGGGGGGAAATTTTAATTTAAAGACCGCAGTTTCTCCAAAGAACCATCAGCTGGTCAGAATACGCTAAGCATCATGGCCAGAGAAATAGGATAGCAGGGAGGAAGGGCACTTGCTTTGCACATGGTGGCTGACCCAGGTTCGATTCCCAACACCCCCATCTGGTCCCCCGAGCACCACCAGGAGGTTTCCCTGAGCACAGAGTCAGGAATAAGCCCTGGGCACCACCAGCATCACCCCAAAACCAAAAAATAAAAAAGATTTTTTTTATGTGGGAGTACTGCTATTTATTCAGCCACTGATTAGCTGATTGAATTGGGCATGAACTCCACCTTACTTTTTTTTTTAATTTTTTATAATTTTATTTATTGAATCACCATGAAAGCAGTTACAAAGCTTTCAGGTTTAAGTCTCGGTCATACAATGAAACACCTGTACCTTCACCAGTGCCCATTCTCCACCACCAAAAATCCCAGTATACCTCCATCCCACATCCTCTTCTTACCTGTGGGGTAGATGATTTCCACATTACTCTCTACGGCCCACTATTATTATTTGGGATTTTACCCCAACACTCAGATCTGCTGAAAAGGCAAGAGTAGACAAATTGTTTTCTATTGCTGGTTATGAATAACATATGATGTCACGTGGCTGCAGTAGTGACCATGCGATTTTGAAATTCCATAATTTTAACAAATAAATTTGGAGGGATTTCTTGCCAAAACTGGCTGGGTTCTGAGATTTGTTCCTGAGTCTCTGGGATCATGGCCATTAAGCAGCTTGATCAGGGGCCAGAGAGGTCGTTCATGGGTGGCGACTCGGGGTCTTGTTAGGATGGGGAGGAAAGGGCCGGCTCCACCCCCATCTTGTGAAGCCCCACGTGTCTTGTCACTGAGGGTCCAAACCTGACTGTCCAATGGCCTCTGGAAGATGGCGGCCACCAGGCCACCAGAGGGAACAGGCCAAGGCACGAAACCTATTCCCACCGATAACCTACTGTGTGGCCCAGACGCATTTCTGCCCAAAGCTGCTGAGTTTCTATATTTGTTTCTGAGTCTCTGGGATTATGGCCGTTAAGCAGTTCGATCAGGAACCAGAGAGGCCATGCCTCCAATTATATAGCTGAGCCGGAGGTGGTTTGTGGGTATGTCTCCCACATATCTAACTTTTGGCCATTTACTTTCTTGGTAAACTTTGCCCCAAGTTTTTGGGGTCTGGCCAAAGGCACAGCAGCAATTTTGAGGTATCTGGAAGTCTGAAGGCGCCATCAGGCTGCTGATGCACTCGCCTCACAGGTACAGATTGACCTGCTGGTGGCACCATACCCCCTAAAAAGATTTTTAAAGGGAGATATTAAATGTCTCTGGGTGGGAGCGATAGCACAGATGGTAGGGCATTTGCCTTGCATGTGGCCAGCCCAGGTTTGATTCCTCTGTCCCTCTTGGAGAGCCCAGCAAGCTACTGAGAGTATCTCGCCCGCACAGCAAAGCCTGGCAAGCTCCCCGTGACATATTCGATATGCCAAGCACAGTAACAACAAGTCTCACAATGGAGACGTGACTGGGTCCGCTTGAGCAAATCGATGAACAACAGGAGGACAGTGCGACAGTGCTATTAAGTGTCTCTTAATAGGACAGAGGAGGCTGAAGAGGAAAATTCTAGCTCCCTGCCCCCTGCCCCTCTTTTCGTGAATGTGGATGGTAACATGGTCCCAGAAGGACCCTGTCAGGAAGTGTCCCTGGGGAGCAGCCAGTCCCAAGTTGAGGAGCGTTAGTGCCCCACCAGGAGAGTGTAGAGGTGTGAGGAGAGAGCCTTGGGGGGGACAGGAGTGTGGCCCGCCCAGCTCGAGCGAGGCCTCCACTGCATCCTCCTTCCTGGGACGCCCTGGTCTGTCCGATGGCCCCACCCAGCCCACAGGGAGGTGGCCCCTCGAGGAGGCCCTGCAGACTGATGACCGATGCTGGGCTCACCCTGGCAGTGTCCAGGCAAGCAGACAGACACCCCAGGACATCTCCACGAGGCCTAACGTGACCATGTGGGGTGCCGGGGATCGAACCCAGGTTGGCCACATGCAAGGCAAAAGGTAATCTCCTTCCCTCCTGTACAATTGCTCTAGCCCTCATACCCCCCTCTCTCTCTCTCTCTCTCTCTCTCTCTCTCTCTCTCTCTCTCTCTCTCTCCCAGGCCAGCCTCCATCTGAGAGTTAGGGCCGTGGGTCCAGTGACCCTGATCTGGCCCCCACTGGCCTCCCGGACTCCTGGGCCTCCCCTGGTCTTGTGCACAGGATTAACTGCCCTACTCCAATCTGTCCCAAGCTCACATAATCCACCTCGCTGTCCTTGAGCCTGTTAGTTGGCTCCCAGAGCATTATGATGACGCCGTGTGTATCTGTAATAGATTTCCTGGTGCCTTCACAGTAGACTGTGATTTCCGGGCCTCTCTGGGCATAGCTGAGTGGATCTTCAGAAGCAGCTGCCTTGCCTTACCTTGGCCAATCCCTGCGCTGGGCAGATGCTCCACAAAAGCGGAAGAAGGAAGGAGGGAGGGAGCCTGGTGTCACAACCAACCTCGAGAAGACCCATGCTGCTGAATCTTCCGGGAAGCGGGGCTTTGCTGGAGCTCTGGGCCCTTCTCAGAATGGACAGCCCAGCAGCCCGACCATATCTGATTTTTTTTTCTTTTTGGGTGGTCACACCCAGCAATGCACAGGGGTTACTCCTGCCTCTAAACTCAGGAATTACTCCTGACGATCCTTGTGGGGGACCCTATGAGATGCTGGGAACTGAACCTAGGTCGGCCACGTGCAAGGCAAACGCCCTACCCACTGTCGAATTGCTCCAGCCCCCCTATCTGATTTTTTTCTGTCATAGAAACGAATTTGTTTCACAAATGAACCTCATCAAGTAGCCAACATACCAAACTGTTCCAGTTCCCGGAGCATGTGGCCCCATAGGTGGCCATGGGAGATACCTCCAAATTTCATCGTACTGACAACCCAGTAGGAACATAGAAAATTGGAAAACAAATGTTTTTAATTGAATCAGCATGAGATACGCAGTTACAAGGTTATTTGTGGTTGAGTCTCAGTCATTCAACGTTCCAACACCCATCCCTTTGCCAGTGTATGTTTCCTGCCACCAGTGTCCCCAGATTCCCTCCCACCCACACCCACACTCGTCCCACCCTCTTATCCAACCCCCTTGCCCTCTCTCTCTCATTTTTCTTTCAGACACTGTGTGGTTTACCACGCTGTTACTGAAAGGGTATCACGCATCGCCCTTTACCTCCTTTTAGCACTCAGTTCTTGGCCAGAGTGAACATCTCCAACTAGCATTGCCATGGTGGTCTCTTCTCTGCCCTAACTGCCCTCCCTCTCCCTTGTGGCAAGCATCCCACCATGGACCAGACTTCCTGGCCCTTGTTTCTACCCTCTTTGGGTATCATTCACATATTATGTTAGTTTTTTAATAGGGCTGGAGCAATAGCACAGCGGGTAGGGTGTTTGCCTTGCAAACAGCTAACATAGCCAACCCGAGTTCGATTCCTCCACCCCTCTCGGAGAACCTGGAAAGCTACCGAGAGTATCTTGCCCACATGGCAAAGCCTGGCAAGCTCCCCGTGACATATTCAACATGCCAAACACAGTAACAATTGTCACAATGGAGATGTTACTGGGCCCACTCGAGCAAATCGATGAACAATGGGAGGATAGTGACAGTGACATTTTTTTAATATCCTGCAAATGAGTGCAGTCCTTCTATGTCTGGCCTTCTCCCTCTGAGTCATTTCACCCAACACGATACTCTCCGTGTGCATCCGTGTGTAAGCAAATTTCATTCATGACCTCCTCTTTCCTGGCGGCTGAGTAGTATTCCACTGTGAAGATGTACCATAGTTTCTTTATCCATTCATCTGTTCTCAGGGACTCGGGTTCTTTTCAGATTCTGGCTATTGTGAGTAATTCTGCAATGAACCTAGAAGTGCAGCTGGCTTTTCTTCGTTGTGTTTTTGGGCCACTAGGATATATTCCCAGGAGCAATATTGCTGGGCCATATGGAAGCTCAATTTCTAGTTTTTTGAGACAAAAAAAAAACTATTGTTTTCCAGAAAGGCTAAAGCAGTCAGTATTCCCACCAATAGTGAATCAGAGCCCCTTTCTTTTTGTATGCGTGCCAGCACTGGTTGTCAGTGTTCTATGTGCTCCACTCTCTGTGGTGTGATATCTCATTGTTGTTTTAATTTGCATCTCCCTGATAATTAGTGAGGTAGAGCACTTTTTCATGTGCCTTTTGACCATTTGTATTTATTTTCTTTTTGGGTGACACCCAACAATGCTTAGGGATTACTCCTGGTTCTGCATTCAAGAATTACTCCTGGAGTTCCTTGGGGGACCATATGGGATGCTGGGGATTGAACCTGGGTTGGCTGCATGCAAGGCAAATGTCCTACCCACTTTACTATTGCTCCAGCCCTATATTTATTCTTTTTTTTTTTTTCTTTTTTGGCTTTTGGGTCACACCCTGCGATGCACAGGGGTCCCTCCTGGCTCTGCACTCAGGAATTACTCCTGGTGGTGCTCAGGGGACCATATAGGATGCTGGGGATCAAACCCAGGTTGGCCGCATGCAAGGCAAATGCCCTACCCACTGTGCTATGGCTCCAGCCCCCTGTATTTATTCTTTGACGGAGCTTCTTCTATTCATTTCTTCTCCCATTTTTTTGATGAAGTTGGATTTGTTTCTTGTAAAATTCTACCAGTGCCGTACACATCTTGGATACTAATTCCTTATCAGTTGAGTATTGGGTAAATAACTTTTCCCATTCCGTAGACTGTCTTTGTACTTTGGTCATTATTTCCTTTGACATGCAGAAGCTTCTTAGTTTAATGTAGTTCCATTTCTTTATCTCTGCTTCCACTTGCTAGGTCAGTGGTGTTTCATCCTTGAAGATGCCTTTTTAAGCTTCAATGTTATGGAAGGTTCTACCTATGTTTTCCTCCATGTACCTTATGGATTCAGGTCTGATATCAAGATCTTTTTTTAAAAAAAAATAATTTATTTATTTATTGAATCACTGTGGGAAAAGTTACAAAGCTTTCAGGTTTAGGTCTCAGTCATGCAAATATCAAACACCTTTCCCTTTACCAATTCTTATTTTTTACCACGAAGAACCCCAATAAAACCCCACCCCCACCCCTCCCAATGCCTGCGAGGCAGATGAATTCTAGTTAACACTCTATCTGCTTTGATTAGATTCATTGTTTCCATAAAAGATGCAGCACTATTATTTAGAGTTTACCCCCTCCCCCCAAATCAGACATGCTGAGAAAGCATTGCGGAGTGATTCGCTTTCTACAGCTGGGTTCAAGAATTAAATGTTGGTTTTGGATTTCCGCTATTTTGCTAATTAACCCTGGAAGTATTTCTACTGAGAGTCAGATAATAAAGAGATTGGTTTTCTGTGCTCTGGAGTCGTGGCCGTGCTGGAGAGCCGCTCGTGGGGGGCAACTGGCGGCCTCGGTAGGGTGTGAAGGACGGACCGGAATGCCCCCCTTCCCATGAGGTTTTTGTCGCCCCTGACCCCCGGCTCATACCTGCTGTCCACAAGGCTCCCATGTGGCCGCCATCTTCTTTCCAGAGAGGAGAGGGCGACTGGGGCAACACCCTTTCCCCTCCGGGCAGACCTGATGGCCTGGATTAACGCATAGTCCGTTCACTTTTCTGCTCCAAGCTGCTGGGTTCTGCAATAAGTCCTTGTGCTTCTGGGGCTGTGGCCGTGCTCCAAACTTAACTCTGATTTTCAGGCAGAAACATTGGGTGATTTACTTCCTATTGATCACTTTGTATATACAGAGATGTCGCGCGGCCGCATAAGTGGCCGCGTGGTTTGGAGGAAAAGTCCTAGTTCCCGCATACTCGAGCTATGCTTGTGGAGGCTTCTGGTCACCGGGGTTCCATCTGGGGGAGGCGGGATGCGGCACCTACACCATCTGGGACTTCCCGGTGATCTCGGCTCTTTTTGGAACCTGGTTTCTTCTCCGGGAGTTGTGGAGCCAGCCCTCCATGTGGTCCTTCTTCTCTCTCTCTATCAAGATCTTTAATCCATTTTGATTTGATTTTTCTTTTGCCTGGCATTGGAAAGAGGAATGAGTTTGTTTATTTATTTTTGCATATGGCGGATCAGTTTTCCCAACACCACTTGCTGAAGAGGCTTTCCTTGCTCCACTTCATTTCTGTTGTTCCCTTATCAAAGACTAACGGATCGTGTAACTGGGGGGAACGCAGCAAATTTGATGGGAAAGTTTCGCAGAAGCCCATGGAGCTCAACGAGCAAAAACAATAACACAGAAGGCTCAGCCTGAACCAAGCAGCCCAGTAGACGCTCGGACAAGGGCTTTGGAACCACCTCTGTGAGCTGTCACAGTGATCACTAATTGCCTTTCCGAGATCCAGTTTGTGCCGATTCCTTGTAACAAGCTGTCGATTGCCTCGAGCAGGCCCCAGTAACGTCTCTTTCATCCTAGCCCTGAGATTATATTCAGGGCTCTTTAGGAGAATGAGACCCATCATTGTTACTGGTATTTGGCATATTTGGTAGGCCACGGGGAGTTTGCCAGACTCTGCCCTGTGGGCAGGCTACATTCGATAGCCTGCAAGTTTGTCCAAAGTAGGAATGAGATAATAAGATGTCGCGCGGCCGCGAACGCTACAAGCTGTAGAATGTAACAAGCTGTAGAAGGTAAATTGTGCTCGCTAAGGGGGATGGGAGGGAAACAGGACATTGGTGGAGGGAAGGTCACACTGGTCATGGGATCGATGTTGGAACACTGAGTGCCTGGAACAGCTGATTATGAAAAACTTTGTGAATCACAGTGTTTAAGTACTTTTTTTTTTCCAAAAGAAAGAAGGGCCTGAGTGATAGTAGTGTGGATAGGGCGTTTGCCTTGCATGTGGCTGATCTGGATTTGAACCCAGGTATCTCATATGGTTTCCCCGAGCACCACCAGGAGTAATTCCTGAGTGCAGAGCCAGGAGGAACCCTTGAGCATTGCCGGATGTGACCTAAAATGCCAAAAAAAAAAAAAACCAAAAAGGGAGAGAGAGAGGAGAAGAGGGGGGAAGAATGTGGAGAAGGGAGAAGGGGGGAGGGAGAGAGGAAAGAAAAGAGGGACAGAAGGGAGGGAGAAGGGAGGGAGGGAGGGAACGAAGGGAGGGAGAAGGGAGGGAGGGAGGGAGGGAGGGAACGAAGGGAGGGAGGGAGGAGGAAAGAAGGAAGGAAGGAAGAAAGGAAGGAAGGAAGGAAGGAAGGAAGAGAGGGAGGGAGGAAAGAAGGAAGGAAGGAAGGAAGGAAGGAAGGAAGGAAGGAAGGAAGGAAGGGAGGGAGGAAAGAAGGGAGGGAGGGAGAGAGGGAGGAAAGAGGAAGGAAGGAAGGAAGGAAGAGAGGGAGGGAGGAAAGAAGGAAGGAAGGAAGGAAGGAAGGAAGGAAGGAAGAGAGGGAGGGAGGAAAGAAGGAAGGAAGGAAAGAAGGAAGGAAGGAAGGAAGGGAGGGAGGGAGGGAGGAAGGAAGGAAGGAAGGAAGGAAGGAAGGGAGGGAGGGAGGAAAGAGGAAGGAAGGAAGGAAGGAAGGAAGGGAGGGAGGGAGGAAAGA
>NW_026606425.1:0-5000 GCF_029834395.1 Sorex fumeus | reverse complement strand
GTTTTGACACCCGGAGAAAAAGACAGAACCGACAGGCAGGCTCAGGCTTGTCCGATCAAACCAATTCTCCAATCAATCTCTAGCCAGATGGGAAAGCTATACTATGAAGACGGTCACCCCAGGCCGCAGGTACAACCGAATTTTTCACTAACTTCATTTGAATCACGTGTGTGCGACGTGGCTACGGGGGGTCCCGAGTCCCTGATTTGGCAGGTGCGATCTAGGTGGTCCTACGGGGATTTGCTAGCTCTGGCCATGGTTCAGAGAGAAAAAGAAGCAACAGAACCGCTAGAGGTTCAGAGTAGTTACACTCCGTGTGTGTGTGTGTGTGTGTGTGTGTGTGTGTGTGTGTGAGTGAGCAGAATCTTCCGCTGACTCAGCAAAATTTCCGAAGCAACAGAACCGCTAGAGGTTCAGAGTAGTTACACTCCGTGTGTGTGTGTGTGTGTGTGTGTGTGTGTGTGTGTGTGTGAGTGAGCAGAATCTTCCGCTGACTCAGCAAAATTTCCGGGGTCCCAGTGTCTTCGGCAAAAGAGTCCTCACGATGGCAAACTCGCAGAGCTCCCACTGGGTAGATGGCACGGGTACCAGCAGAACAGAAACACCAAGATGGAGTGACATGCCACGTCTGGGCAAGACTTGTGCCTGCTGCCCCCTTCGTCTTGAGGATGACCCCGTGACCAGCTGGTCCCCGGGGTCCCATTGGTCCCATTGCCGGTCCCATTTTCGAGACAAGAACACTGAGATTCCAAGAGGCCGACGGGCCCCCACCCCCCGCCCTCTGCCACGAGGACCTGGGCGCGCGTCCCTGGGGCCTGCACGCTTTGCCGTTGTGCCCAATGACCTGCGTCGCAAACCCTTTAGATGTCAGGGGTGATTAATCGCGACGATCATTTCCAGTTGCCATAGTGCCTTTTGTCTTGAGGGAGCTGGGAAACAGATCCAGCACCCGGCATTGCAGGCGGCAGCTCCTGGGCAGGGAGGCCTGAAGGGGCCCGTGGACGTGGGGGGGGGAGGGGGGCGCAGCCACGCAGGAGGGGCTACAGAGCACCCGCCCCTCCACAGGGGTTCCCCCTTCCTGCCACTCCCTAGATGGCTGCCTTGAGGCACTGGTCTTTTTTTTTTTTTTTTTGCTTTTTGGGTCATACCCAGCCATGCACAGTGTATACTCCTGGCTCTGCACTCAGGAATTACTTCTGGCGGTGCTCGGGGGGCCATATGGAATGCTGGGAATCGAACCCAGGTCGGCCGCGTGCAAGGCAAATGCCCTACCCGCTGTGCTATGGCTCCAGCCCCCTTTGCTGGTTCCTGCTGATCTTCTTTAGGGAAGCACGTTCCTGTCAGCTGCCTGGTTGGCTCCCTAGCAGGGCCGTGGTCAGTTGTTTCGCTCTGTTACTCCCTCAACAAGAGTCCCCAGGAGTCAGAGCGGGGGTGGCCGGGCCCTAAAGCACTCGCCTTGCTTGGCGAGGTCCTGGCCCAGCACACAAGACAAAGAGAAGAGTTCCCGGTCGGTACTGCATAGCAAAGGAAGGGTGGCCCATGCCGAGGGCTGCGGTGTGGATGGAACCGGGAGACACCGGAGGAGGATGAACCCGGATGTTCCCACCTACGTGTGGTATTTGGAGTAAGCAGATGACTTCGGAGATTCATTCCAGGGTCTCTGCATCTTGGCCGTTAATGCTCTTAAACTGCACCCGACAGCCAGGACACTGCATGAGCGGGAGATGGGGAGGGACGGCCCATACCCGCCTCCTTGTGGCCTGGAGTTGACAGTCACTGACTCCATATACCTGGGTTTTTCTTCTAGAGGATTGTGGGGTTCATCTGGAGTAGGCGGAGAGAGAGAGAGAGAGAGAGAGAGAGAGAGAGAGAGAAACGCCTGCTCCATCTGAGGCGCCCTGGTGAAATCAGCTCAGCACAGGGTCCGGGGACATCTCTGTGGCGAGCTGAAGAAAAAAAAATTGAGTAAGCAGATGAGATGGTTTAAGGGGGGATGCCGAGACCACCCTCGGTCCCAAAGTACAGGGAGAAGGAAAGACAGTGAGTGGGGTCTGGGGGTGGGGAGAAGAGACGGCTGAGAAGCACTGGGTCAGGACTGACAGCGAAAGACCCAAACCAGAGGCGACAACGCAAAGCAGGAGACCCAAACTTACAGAACCAAACTGGAAAAAAGGGCCCGTCGAGGGGGCAGGCGGGGTCTGGAGGGCAGGAGATGGACTCTGGAACCACCGGTGGAGGGAAGGTGGCACCGGAGGTGGAATGGGTGACGGAACGCTGTAGGTGAAAACCCCAGCTGTGAAGAACTGTAAGTCACAGTGCTTCCAGAAAATAAAATGGGGGGCGTGGGGTGGGTTGGGGGCGGAAGAGTCCTACATCCAATCAACATACCTGTAGCACTGTGGCACTGTCCTCCTGTTGCCCATTGATTTGCTCGAGCGGGCCCAGTATACTAAGGAAAATTTAAAAAATAGAAGAGTGTTGGGGCTGGAGCGATAGCACAGCAGGTAGGGCATTTGCCTTGCACGCGGCCGACCTGGGTTCGATTCCCAGCATCCCATAGGGTCCCCCAGCACCGCCAGGAGTTATTCTGAGTTCTTGAGCCAGGAGTAATCCCTATGTATCGCCAAGTGTGACCCAAAAAGCAAGCAAGCAAGCAAGCAAGCAAGAAAGAAGGGAGGGAGGGAGGGAAGGAAGGAAGGAGGGAGGGAAAGAAGGAAGGAAAAGAAAGAAAGAAAGAAAGAAAGAAAGAAAGAAAGAAAGAAAGAAAGGAGGGAGGGAGGGAGGGAGGGAGGGAGGGAAGAAGGAAGGAGAAAGGAAGGAAGGAAGGAGGGAGGGAGGGAGGGAGGGGGGGAAGGAAGGAAGGAAAGAAGGAAGGAAGGAAGGAAAAAGGAAGGAAGGAAGGAAGGAAGGAAGGAAGGAAGGAAGGAAGGAAGAAGGAAAGAAAGAAAGAAAGAAAGAAAGAAAGAAAGAAAGAAAGAAAAGAAAGAAAGGAGGGAGGGAGGGAGGGAGGGAAGGAAGGAAGGAAGAAAAAAGAAAGGGAGGAAGGAAGGAAGAAAGAAGAAGGGAGGGAGGGAAGGAAGGAAGGAAGAAAGAAAAAAGAAAGGGAGGAAGGAAGGAAGAAAGAAGAAGGGGAGAGGGAAGGAGGGAAGGAAGGAGGGAAGGAAGGAAGAGAAAGAAAGAAAGAAAGAAAGAAAGGAAAAAAAGAAAGAAAGAAAAAAAGAAAGGAGGGAGGGAAGGAAGGAAGAAAGAAAAAAGAAAGGAAGGAAGGAAGGAAGAGAAAGAAAGACAGAAAGAAAGAAAGAAAGAAAGAAAGAAAGAAAGAAAGAAAGAGGGGAGAAAGGGAGGGAGGGAGGGAGGGAAGGAAGAAGGGAAGGAGGGAAGGAAGGAGGGAAAAAGAAGAAAGAAAGAAAGAAAGAAAGAAAGGAGGGAGGGAGGGAGGGAGGGAGGGAGGGAGGGAGGGAAGGAAGGAAGGAAGGAAGGAAGGAAGGAAGGAAGGAAGGAAGGAAAAAGAAAAAAAGAAAGAAAGGAGGGAAGGAAGGAAGAGAAAGGAAGGAAGGAAGGAAGAGAAAGAAAGAAGAAAGAAAGAAAGAGAAAGAAAGGAAAGAAGGAAGGTAAAGAATGAAAGAAAGAAAGGAAAAAAAAAGAAAGAAAGAAAGAAAGAAAGAAAGAAAAAGAAAGAAGGGAGGGAGGGAAGGAAGGAAGGAAGAAAGAAAAAAGAAAGGAAGGAAGAATGAGGAAGGAAGGAAGGAAGGAAGGAAGAGAAAGACAGAAAGAAAGAAAGAAAGAAAGAAAGAAAGAAAGAAAGGAAGGAAGGAAGGAAGGAAGAAAGAAAGAAAGAAAGAAAGAAAGAAAGAAAGAAAGAAAGAGAAGGGAGAGAGTGAAGGAAGGAAGGAAGGAAGAAAGAAAAAAGAAAGGAAGGAAGGATGGAAGGAAGGAAGAGAAAGAAAGACAGAAAGAAAGACAGAAAGAAAGAAAAAGAAAGAAAGAAAGAAAGAAAGAAAGAAAGAAAGAAAGAAAGAAAGAAAGAAGGAAAGAAAAGTGTTATTCAGAGGAGACCAAACCTGTGGCATGGATGTGGGGGGACAGAAACTGAACTCGTAGCCCCTCAGTGAAGCCCCCGTCCCCACCGTGGCCGGGAACTGGGTCCCAAGGGCGCGCACACCTTGGCCGTGGTCTGCTGTCCACGGTTGCCCGTCCGAGCGCCACAGACAAATCCAGGTGAACTCAGGCACCCGAGGCCCCTGGTCAGAGCTCCAGAGCCCAGAAACCGCACACACCCCGAGACGCCCGGCGGGGCAAAGCCTGAGGTCACGCTTCTTTTTTCCAGAGGTCTGGGGGGAGGCCACACCCGGGGGTGTCAGGGGCTCTTCCCAGTCTTGTGCTCGGGACCCCTGGGCCACGTGAAAGCCAGCACCCTACCTGCCGAACTATCTCTTCGGCCCCAGATCGTCCTGCTTGCTTTGGGGTCCGGCTGAGCGCCGAGGGCCCAGGAAACGGTCAGAGTGGGCCACGGGACAGGATGTTACTTGGCGCAGCCCCCGGTGGGAAACAGTAGGGAGACGCCTCGCAAAGTTAAAACTAGCAGAGCCGGGGCTGGAGCAGTAGCACAGCGGGGAGGGCGTTTGCCTTACATGACCAGGGTTCGATTCCCAGCATCCCATAGGGTCCCCTGAGCACCTCCAGGGGTGATTGCCGAGTGCAGAACCAGGAGGAACCCCTGTGCATCGCCAGGTGTGACCCAAAAAGCAAAATAATAGTAATAATAATCACGATCACGATCATCCTGTTGTTCGTCGATTGCCTCGAGCAGGCCCCAGTAACGTCTCCTTCTTCCTAGCCCTGAGATTTTAAATGAGTCATTTCAATGCTCTTTCAGGATTAGGAGAATGAGACCCGTCATTGTTACTGGTATCTGGCATATTGAGTATGCCACGGGGAGTTTGCCAGACTCTGCCGTGTGAGCAGGTCACATTTGGTAGCCTGCCAGGTTGTCCAAAGCA